>NC_056076.1:10607387-10908191 GCF_016772045.2 Ovis aries | reverse complement strand
CGCTGTTCCTTTCCCAGCCTTCTCTTCCTACTCTTCCTTTCACTCTTACCTTCTCTATCTCACTCTTTTCCTCTTTTTATGATGTTATTCTCTTTAGCATAAAACAAATGGCCTTTGTGTCTTTTTTTTTTATCCCAGGGTTCTATAATTTCATTTTTTATGTGTGCTCAAGTATTTATCCCCCACAAGCAATTACATTAGAAGTGCCATGTCAGCACAAAGTAATTACATGCTTTTACAGATTCTTGATAATTATTCCTGACATTACTCAGTACTTTCAAATATTAATGTATAATGTTTTTAGAATTTATGATATAAAAACTTGAAGACATTTTTGAAAAAGAAAGAAACCTGTATTGCAAAGCATCTGTACTTTATTTTCACCATTTGCACATGAAAAGCATTAAGTGCATGTGTAACTAATAAGATTTTCTGAACATAAAATGACTGTTCAGCTAAAGTAAGTGTCATGATTTTCTTAAAGAACAGTAGAATCAGCCACGGATACACTGAAGTCAGAATCAGAAAATGTCATCTCATTCATTGACTGACTCATTGACAAATACTTATTGGATGTTTACCATTTGCCAGGAATCATATTAAATGCTGGGCATACATTAGGAAACAAAAATGAATTTGGTTCATACTGCCACTGCTTTTTTAAGTCAGCAAAGTAAATGAATATTGGTTACATAATCATACAATTAGATTATTAAAGTCACAATTTTGAAAAATACTATGAAATGGTGGTATAGAGTGCCAGGTACAATATAGAGGTTTGGCCTATTCTAAGTTGAGGGAAAGAAAGAAAATCGACCACAGATTCAATATTTGAAAGATAAATAGAAAACTCAATGGGCATGAGTCTGAACAAACTCTGGGAGATAGTGAAGGACAGGAAAGCCTGGTGTGTTGCTGTTCACGGGGTTACAAAGAATGGGACATGACTTAGTGGCTGCACAACAAAGTTTGCTAGAATTCTAGGTAAAAAATTTGGTTTGGGAAAAAAAATGCAAGAAACACATATTAAAAGCTCATAGAAAAGAAGGCTGAATCTGACAGAATGTATAAGATAAAGTACCTGTTGCAAGCCATGACAATGATTATAGTTGTTCAAAAAAGATTAAGGCATCTTCCTAAGGCTTTAAGCTTGTTGGAAATATGATCAAATTTGAAATTAACCAACTTGGAGATCTAGGAAGCTACTTAAACTGAGGTGAGAGATCATAAATTGGGATTATCACAGTGGTAGAGAAGGAAAGATGAGAATTATCTTGGTGAAATGAGATGGATGATAAGTGTCAAGAATCTCTTATGCTCCTGACTTAATACAAAAAAGTGAGAGAGGACTATTCCCATTGAGAATCCTGACTGCTGTAGCTGTTTTGGAGCATGTTGGATTTGAAAGATTTAAGTCTTCTCAAACAGTTTTGTCAAATAAGTGTCTGAATATATAAGCTCAATCACAGATGGAAATTCTCAGCCAGACTTTTTGGTTAATAGATGTTTAATGAAAGAAGAAAGGAGAGATTTGTTTGAATTACTTAAGCCTCATATTAAGCGAAGTCTCTGGGGCTTCCCAGGTGGTGTTAGTGGTAAAGAACCTGCCTGCCAATGCAGGAGATATAAGAGATGTGGGTTTGATCCCTGGATCAGGAAGATCCCCTGGAGGAGGGCATGGCAACCCACTCCAGTATTCTTGCCTGGAGAATCCCATGGATAGAGGAGCTGGGCAGGCTACAGTAGGGTTGCAAAGAGTGGATCATGACTTAGCATATAAGCCAAGCCTCTAATCTTCATCTTATGACCCTGTGCTCTTTTTGCTCTGCCATGCTACTGCATTTTAATATCTTATTTCTATGAGATAGTTCTCACACTGCCATAACACAGATTCACTTATAGTTGTTTAAAGTTTGTGGTCTCCTGGGATAACAGACACTTTTGATGACTGACCCAGGCCCCCTAGTTTCTGTTAACATTAGTTGCTAATAGCTCATACAACCTCTTTCTACAACATATTTCCCTTGACCAATGAAAGCCATCTCATCTGAGAGATCTCCTACACTTGGTATCCTGCAGCCAATGATTAACACTTATGGGAGCAAAATAGGGTTAGCTATTTCACTTTAAGGTGAACTCCTATGCAGTATAAATATAGTCCAGTCATCATCCTACTTGGATCAACCTAAGGACAGACAAACCCGAGACATCATTCTTGCTCAGTCATCTCTGGTTCTCTCACTCCTTTTCATCTTCTTTGCTGGAAGAGCAATCTTCATGATGCCATGTTACAATCACTCTCAAACTCAGCTGCTTTAAAACAGTAGCATTTTGTGCACTAATTGAAATTTGGGTAGAGCTTGGGAACAGCTTTTATCTGGTTCTACTTTTCTGTAACTTGAGTAGCTAAAATCACCTCAAGGCTGATTATTGCTGATGCTGGTTAATCTCAAATAACTTTGAGCTGGAACAGATATGCTCATTCAGTTCAGTTCAATTCAGTCACTCAGTCGTGTCCGACTCTTTGCGACCCCATGAATCGCAGCATGCCAGGTCTCCCTGTCCATCACCAACTCCTGGAGCTCACTCAGACTCACGTCCATCGAGTCAGTGATGCCATCCAGCCATCTCATCCTGGGTCGTCCTCTTCTCCTCCTGCCCCTAATCCCTCCCAGCATCACAGTCTTTTCCAATGAGTCAACTCTTCACATGAGGTGGCCAAAGTACTGGAGTTTCAGCTTTAGCCTCATCCCTTCCAAAGAAATGCCAGGACTCATCTCCTTCAGAATGGACTGGTTGGATCTCCTTGCAGTCCAAGGGACTCTCAGGAGTCTTCTCCAACACCACAGTTCAAAAGCATCAATTCTTCGGCGCTCAGCCTTCTTCATAGTCCAACTCTCACATCCATACATGACCACTGGAAAAACCATAGCCTTGACTAGACGGACCTTAGTTGGCAAAGTAATGTCTCTGCTTTTGAATATGCTATCTAGGTTGGTCAGAACTTTCCTTCCAAGGAGTAAGCGTCTTTTAATTTCATGGCTGAAATCACCATCTGCAGTGATTTTGGAGCCCCCCAAAATAAAGTCTGACACTGTTTCCCATCTATTTCCCATGAAGTGATAGGACCAGATGCCATGATCTTCGTTTTCTGAATGTTGAGCTTTAAGCCAACTTTTTCACTCTCCTCTTTCACTTTCATCAAGAGGCTTTTTAGCTCCTCTTCACTTTCTGCCATAAGGGTGGTGTCATCTGCATATCTGAGGTTCTTGATATTTCTCCAGGCAATCTTGATTCAAGCTTGTGTTTCTTCCAGTCCAGCGTTTCTCATGATGTACTCTGCATAGAAGTTAAATAAGCAGGGTGACAATATACAGCCTTGACATACTCCTTTTCCTATTTGGAACCAGTCTGTTGTTCCATGTCCAGTTCTAACTGTTGCTTCCTGACCTGCATACAGATTTCTCAAGAGGCAGGTCAGGTGGTCTGTTATTCCCACCTCTTTCAGAATTTTCCACAGTTTATTGTGATCCACACAGTCAAAGGCTTTGGCATAGTCAAGAAAGCAGAAGTAGATGTTTTTCTGGAACTCTCCTGCTTTTTCCATGATCCAGCGGATGTTGGCAATTTGATCTCTGGTTCCTCTGCCTTTTCTAAAACTAGCTTGAACATCAGGGAGTTCATGGCTCACGTATTGCTGAAGCCTGGCTTGGAGAATTTTGAGCATTACCTTACTAGCATGTGAGATGAGTGCAATTGTCTGGTAGTTTGAGGATTCTTTGGCATTGCCTTTCTTTGGAATTGGAATGAAAACTGACCTTTTCCAGTCCTGTGGCCACTGCTGAGTTTTCTAAATTTGCTGGCATATTGAATGCAGCACTTTCACAGCATCATCTTTCAGGATTTGAAACAGCTCAACTGGAATTCCATCACCTCCACTAGCTTTGTTCATAGTGATGCTTTCTAAGGCCCACTTGACTTCACATTCCAAGATGTCTGGCTCTAGATTAGTGACCACATCATCATGATTATCTGCGTCATGAAGATCTTTTTTGTACAGTTCTTCCGTGTATTCTTGCCACCTCTTCTTAATATTTAAGGGTCTAGATCTGATAGATAGAGTGCCTGATGAACTATGAAATGAGGTTTGTGAGATTGTACAGGAGACAGGGATCAAGACCATCCTCATGGAAAAGAAATGCAAAAAAGCCAAATGGCTGTCTGGGGAGGCCTTACAAATAGCTGTGAAAAGAAGAGAGGCAAAAAGCAAAGGAGAAAAGGAAATATCAATATAAGCACCTGAATGCAGAGTTCCAAAGAATAGCAAGAAGAGATAAGAAAGCCTTCTTCAGGGATCAATGCAAAGAAATAGAGGAAAACAACAGAATGGGAAAGACTAGAGATCTCTTCAAGAAAATGAGAGATACCAAGGGAACATTTCATGCAAAGATGGGCTCAATATACTAATTAGACACCTCTTACTATCTCTACTTAATGGTTTTGTGTAATCCCTCCAGCCTGCAGGCCTCATACCTGTTAATTCAACTCCCTGAAGGTATAAGTCACTGGAGAGAGAGCCAGGCAGAAGCTCTAGCTTTCTCATAGTTTAGCCTCAGAAGCCACAAAGCATTGTCTTTAACAAACTCTCCTGGTTTGAGCTATGCTAAGTTTACCACGATTGTTTTTCCAGTAGTCATGTACAGATGTGAGAGTTGGACTATAAAGAAACCTGAGTGCCAAAGAATTGATGCTTTTGAACTGTGGTGTTGGAGGACTCTTGAGAGTCCCTTGGAGTGCAAGGAGATTAAACCAGTCAATCCTAAAGGAAATCAGTCCTGAATATTCATTGGAAAGACTGATGCTGAAACTCCAATACCTTGGCCATCTGATGCAAAGAACTGACTCATTGGAAAAGACTCTGAAGCTGGGAAAGATTGAAGGCAGGAGGAGAAGGGGACAACAGAGGATGAGATGGTTGGATGGCATCATGGCTGCGATGGACATGAGTGTGAGCAAGCTGAACCTGGAAGCCTGGCCTGCTGCAGTCCATGAGGTTGCAAAAAGTCAGACATAGCTGAGCAACGGAACTGAAGTCTATTCAGGTTCGGGGGAAGGGAAACTGATTTAATTAATTTCGACTTTTGAGATACATACATTCTGCAAGAATGTATGTGGACTGGACAACTTACCACATTTCAATAAATCACATTTATTACAATATTTATTTCAAGCTTTCCTCTCTGAAGCCTAACAGAAGCTATTGAGAAAAGTTAATCAGTCTCTCATGTTTCTAATATTTCACTAGAGCCTGCAATTATTTAAAAATACTTTTAGTAATGCTATTTCATTTATGATAAACACTCAAATTCTGTCAACATAAGCTTAGTAATTTTATTATGCCTGTTGACTTTATGGACAATAACAGTGGAAATGAATCAAGCAGTAATTTATCCTCCTATATCATTATGTATTTTATTAAGAATTTTTGAAAAATATCCCAATCATTACACATTTGTGGTTTTTATAGCATTCATCACAGTTATAATCAAAAGTTTGTCTTGTTATAGGATTTTATCTATTTCCTATGACTTGGAAAATGAAATTTGATTACATAATACTGAAGGAATAAAACAAAATTTATTTTTATCTCAAATGGATGCAATATATTATTTAGGAAAAAAAATGTGAAGTAAAGGGCTTTTATTCTACAAGCATTAAATTGAAGATAATAGATGGAATCCAATTGTCCACTGGGGAACCATTTTATTCCAATGCAGAGTAAGAGGAAATGGAAAATAAGAGTTTCTTAAAAGCCCTGGAGAGATCCTAATTTTTGATCAAAGCATGTGAGTTTGAGTAGCCATAGAAGAATATTAAGGATGAATGGTAAATGGTTGTGTTGGATGAATCACAAGATAAACTGAGTAACAGAAAGATAAAGTCTGTGTATTGCAGACTGGCCTGCCATGGAATTTATAGAGAATAAGTCTGAGCCAAAACTGGCTAGGTTACCAAATTTATTTATGGAAGTCCCCCACACTGTTTTGGTTAGAATGTTTCATCATTCAGATGTATAAATAGGTCATTTTCAATTATCATATTTTGTCTTCCTGTATTTCGTGGTTCTACCAAGTTATTTTCATTCCAATGTACATGTAAGTAATCTTTCAGCTTTACAATCTGGAGCAACACACGTTGTTGATGTTAATTACTCCTCTGCCACCTGTGTTTTCAGTGAAATGGCTTGCCAGCTGACTTAGGTTTAACTCTTGTTAGGTTTAGAACTTCCAAGATTCATTTTTTTTTTCTTTTATACGTGAATAACTTAGTGAACCATGATAAAATATTTACTGATTCAAATGAAAATATTTCTTATTGCTCACTAAGGGTTATACCCACTATTTGGTGTTTTATAAAAGTAAATGTAACTGATTCTCAGAATTGCCCAAGGAGAGTGATATTTGTTCCTGTTAATATATGAGAATGTGAGATTCAGGAAAACTTCATTAATTTTAGTGGGTCAAAGACATGGTGAATTTTAAAAGCTGAGGTTTTAACCCAATACTTACCATGCTGCTATTGTCGTTTGAATTGAATGAAATAAGAAACTACTAGACAAATGACTTTGGAATTCTAAACAATATGACTTAGGAAAATTGATTTTATCTGGGGTCTCTTAGTATGTTGAGTAGTTCTATTACCTCTGTTTCTGAATGAAAAAATATTTATATACGCAGTTAATACATATAATAAACATGTATAAATAAGTAAAATATATATAAATTTTTATATATGCATATATTTTTTCTTAGTCTTTTTTGTTCCTGAGTAAGAGCTTAGTATTTTTAGGCAAAATTAAAACTTCAGATTAATTTCTAAGAAATTTAAGTTGTTTCACCATCACTTGGACTGATAAATAATAGTGACACTTTATATTTTGATTCAAATTTGTTTTGTCTTTTCGTAAGTTGTGAATCAATCATAATGCTATGCCAGGCATTTACATAAAGCATTAGAAGAGCATGAAATTAACCCTTGTAAAATTTGATAAAGTCTGTGACTAGGAAGTAATTACTCTCCCAAATGAAAAGACAACCAACATAATGGGAGATATATTTGCAAATGTCGTGCCTGACAAATGCTTAACTTCCAAAATAGACAAACAACAATTATACCTCAACAACAACAACAACAACAACACCAATCCAAAAAATGGGCAGAAGACCTAAATACATATTTCTTCAAAGAAAAAATATAGCTGGTTCATAGGCACAAGAAAAAATGTTAAACATTGTTAATTATTCAGTTCAGTTGCTCAGTCATGTCTGACTCTTTGCGACCCCATGAATCGCAGCACACCAGGCCTCCCTGTCCATCACCAACTCTGGGAGTTCACTGAAACTCATGTCCATCGAGTCAGTGATGCCATCCAGCCATCTCATCCTCTGTTGTCCCCTTCTCCTCCTGCCCCTAATCCCTCCCAGCGACAGGGTATTTTCCAGTGAGTCAGCTCTTCGCATGAGGTGGCCAAAGTATTGTAGTTTCAGCTTTAGCATCAGTCCTTCTGATGAACACCCAGGACTGATTTCCTTTAGAATGCACTGGTTGGATCCAGGACTGATTTCCTTTTGGAGAATGCACTGTTTCCATCTCTATCTTTGCCATGAGTCCAGATGGACTCTCAAGAGTCTTCTCAACATCAACAGGCAGTTCTTCAAGGCACCCATGTCTGACTCAGCAATCTTGATTCAGCTTGTCTTCAACTCATTTTCATCTCATACATGACCACCTTGGAAACCAGTCTCATAGCCTTTGCTTCTGGCTGGACCTATGGTGGTGGCTAATTATTCAGACCACTGGAAAAACCATAGCCTTGACTAGATGGACCTATGTTGGCTAATTATTAGAGAAATGCAAATCAAAACTACAATGAGATACCACCTCACATCAGTCAGAATGGCCATCATTAAAAAGTCTGCAAATAACAAATGCTGGAGAGGATGTGAAGAAAAAGGAACCTTCCTACACTGTTGGTGGGAATGTAAAGTGGTGCAGCCCCTGCAGAAAATGGTATGGAGTTTCCTCACAAAACTAAAAATAAAGCTACCATATGATCTAACAATCCTACCCCTGGGCATATATCTGGACAAAACTATAATTCAAAAAGATACACACATCCCTATGTTCATAACGACACTATTCACAATAGTCAAGACATGAAAATAACCTGAATACATGTCCATAAATGAGTGAATAAAGAAGATATGACACAAAGGCAATTGAATATTTAGTTCAGTTCAGTCGCTCAGTTGTGTCCAAGTCTTTGTGCCCCATTGACTGCAGTATGCCATCTTCCCTTCTATCACCAGTTCCCGGAGCATGCTCAAACTCATGTCCATCAAGTTAGTGATGCCATCCAACCATCTCATCCTCTGTTGTCCTCTTCTCCTCCTGCCTTCAGTCTTTCCCAGACTCAGGGTCTTTTCCAGTGCGTCAGTTCTTTGCATCAGGTGGCTGAAGTATTGAGTTTTAGCTTTAGCAGCAGTCCTTCCAATGAATATTCAGGACAGATTTCCTTTAGGATTGACTGGTTGGATTTCCTTGCATTCCAAGGGACTTTCAAGAGTCTTCTCCAACGCCATAGTTCAAAAGTGTCAGTTCTTCGGTGCTCAGCTTTCTTTAGAGTCCAACTCTAAAAATCCATACATGACTACTGGAAAAACTATAACTTTGACTAGATGGACCTTTGTTGGCAAAGTAATGTTTCTGCCTTTTAATATGCTGTCTAGGTTGGTCTTTTCTCCCAAGGAGCAAGCATCTTTTCATTTCATGGCTGCAGTCACCATCTGCGGTGATTTTGGAGCCCAAGAAAATAAAGTCTCTCACTGTTTCCATTGTTTCTCTATCTATTTGCCATGAAGTGATGGGACCAGATGCCATGATCTTCGTTTCCTGAATGTTGAGTTTTAAGCCAACTTCTTCACTCTCCTCTTTCACTTTCATCAACAGGCTCTTTAGTTCTTCACTTTCTGCCATAAGGGTGGTATCACCCTGCATGTCTGAGGTAATTGATATTTCTCCCAGCAATCTTGATTCCAGCTTGTGCTTCATACAGCCTGGCATTTCACATGATGTGCTCTGCATATAAGTTAAATAAACAGGGTGACAATACGCATCCTTGACATACTCCTATCTTGATTTGGAACCAGTCTCTTGTTCCATGTCCAGTTCTAACTGTTGCTTCCTGGCTGGCATATAGATCTCTTAGAGGGCAGGTCAGGTGGTCTGGTATTCCCATTTCTTTCAGAATTTTCCACAGTTTGTTGTGATCTACACAGTCAAAGGCTTTGGCATAGTTACCAAAGCAGAAATAGATGTTTCTCTGGAACTCTGGTTTTTTTGATAATCCAATGGATATGAGCAATTTGATCTCTGGTTCCTCTGCCTTTTTTAAATCCAGCTTGAACATCTGGAAGTTCATCGTTCACATACTGTTGAAGCCTGGCTTGGAGAATTTTGAGCATTACTTTGCTACCATGTGAAATTAGTGTAATTGTGTGATAGTTTGAATATTCTTTGGCATTGCCTTTTTTGGGGGATTGGCATGCAAACTGAACTTTTCCAGTCCTGTGTCCACTGTTGAGTTTTCCAAATTTGTTCTCATATTGAGTGTAGCACTTTCACAGCATCATCTTTTAGGATTTGAAATAGCTCAACTGGACTTCCATCACCTCCACTAGCTTTGATTATAGTGATGCTTCCTAAGGCCCACTTGACTTCATATTCCAGGATGTCTGGCTCTAGGTGAGTGATCATACCATCATGGTTATCTCAGTCATTAAGATCTTTTTAAATATAGTTGTTCTATGTATTCTTGCCACCTCTTCTTAATATCTTCTGCTTCTGTTAGGTCCATACCATTTCTGTCCTTTATTGTGCCCATCTTTGCATGAAATAGTCCTTGGTATCTCTAATTTTCTTGACAAGATCTTTAGTCATTCCCATTCTATTGTTTTCCTCTATTTCTTCGCATTGATCTCTGAGGAAATCTTCCTTATCTTTCCTTGCTATTCTTAGGAACTCTGCACTCAAATGGATATATCTTTGCTTTTCTCCTTTTCGTTTTCTTCTTTTCTCAGCATTTGTAAGGCCTTCTCAGACAACCTTTTGCCTTTTTTCATTTCTTTTTCTTGGGGATAGTCTTGATCACTGCCTCCTGTACAATGTTAAGAACCTCTGTCCATAGATCTTCAGGCACTCTGTCTATCAGAACTAATCCCTTGAATCTATTTGTCACTTCCACTGTATAATCGTAACGGATTTGATTTAGATCATACCCTATTGTTCTAGTGGTTTTCCTTACTTTCTTCAAGTCAAGTCTGAATTTGGCAATAAGGCATTCATGATCTGAGCCACAGTCAGCTTCCGGTCTTGTTTTTGCTGACTATATAGATTCAGTCTGTGGTTCTCCATCTTTGGCTGCAAAGAGTATAATCAATCTGATTTTGGTATTGACCATCTGGTGATGTCCGTGTGTACAGTCTTATCTTGTGTTATTGGAAGAGGGTGTTTGCTATGATCAGTGCATCCTATTGGCAAAACTCTATTAGCCTTTGCCATAATTCATTCTGTACTCCAAGGTCAAATTTGCCTGTTACTCCAGGTGTAATTTCCTACTTTTGCATTCCAGTCCCCTATAATGAAAAGGACATCTTTTTGGGTGTTAGTTCTAGAAGATCTTATAGGTCTTTATAGAACTGTTCAAATTCAGCTTCTTCAGCATTACTGGTTGGGGCAGAGGCTTGGATTACTGTGATGTTGAGTGGTTTGCCTTGGAAACAGAGAGAATTCTGTAGTTTTTGAGACTGCATCCAAGTACTGTATATCGGACTCTTTTGTTGACCATGATGGCTACTCCATTTCTTCTAAGGGATTCTTGCCCACAGTAGTAGTTATAATGGTCATCTGAGTTAAATTCACCCATTCCAGTCCATTTTAGTTTGCTGATTCCTAGAATGTCGATGTTCACTCTTGCCATCTCCTGTTTGACCACTTCCAATTTGCCTTGATTCATGGACCTAAGATTCCAGGTTCCTATGCGATAATGTCTTTAGAGCATCAAACTTTACTTCCATCATGTCACATCCACAACTGGGTGTTGATTTTGCTTTGGCTTCATCTCTTCGTTCTTTCTGGAATTATTTCTCCACTGTTCTCCAGCAGCATATTGGGTACCTACTGACCTGGGGAGTTCATCTTTCAGTGTCCTATCTTTTTGCCATTTCATACTGTTCGTGGGGTTCTCAAGACAAGGATACTGAATTGGTTTGCCATCCTTTTCTCCAGTGGATCATGTTTTGTCAGAACTCTCCACCATGACCCATCCATCTTGGGTGGCCCATACAGGGCATGACTCATAGTTTCACTGAGTTAGACAAGGCTGTGGTCCATGTGATCTGTTTGATTAGTTTTCTGTGATTGTGGTTTTATTCTATCTGCCCTCTAAGGGGCAAGGATAAGGGGCTTATGGAAGCTTCCTGATGGGAGAGAGTGACTGAAGGGGAAACTGGGTCTTGTTCTGATGGGTGGGGCCATGCTCTGTAAATCTTTAATCCAATTTTCTGTTGATGGGTGGGGCTGTGTATCCTCCCTGTTGTTTGACCTGAAACCAAACTATGGTGGAGGTAATGAATATAATGGCTGCCACACTCATCACCCCCAACCCTGCAGCAGGCCACTTCCAACCCATACCTCCACCGGAGACTCCTGGATACTCAAAGGCAAGTCTCTTGTGGGGGCCACTGCTCCTTTCCCCTGGGTCCTGGTGCACACAAGGTTTTGTTTCTGCCCTCCATGAGTCTGTTTCCCCAGTTCTGTGTAAGTTTTGGCAGCTCTATTGTGGGGTTAATTGTGACCACCTCCAAAAGGATTTATGCCTTACCCAGATCTGCTGCACCCAGAGCCCCTGCCCCTGCGGCAGGTCACTGCTGATCCATACCTCCACAGGAGACACTCAAACACTCAAAGGCAGGTCTGGTTCAGGCTCTGTGGGGTTTCCTAGTGTGCAAAAGATTTGGTTTGAACCCTCTGAGCATCTCTGGCAGGCACAGGGTTTGACTCTAAATATGATTTTGCCCCTCCTGCTGTCTTGCTGGGGCTACTCCTTTGTCTTTGGATATGGGGTATTTTGTGTGCGTGTGTGTGGGATCAAATATCCTCCTGTCAACGGTTGTTCAGCAGCAAGTTGTAATTGTGGTGTTCTCGCAGGAGAAGATGAACGCACATGCTTCTACTCCCTCATCTTGCAAGCATCTGTTCTTGATCCAAAAAGAACTTCAGAACATTTATACACATTCCTTCTTTGAAGTCGCTGTTTCTATATGAGCTCTCAACCACCAACAGAATGTTACTCAGCTATGAAAAGTGAAATAATGTTGTTTGTAGCAATATGGATGCAGCTAGAGCTCATTATACTAAGTGAAGTAAATCAGAAAGAAAAAGACAAAGACCATATGATATCATTTTTATGTGGAATCTGAAATTTGGCACAAATGAACCTATCATTGAAACAGAAACAGAATCATGGACATAGAGAATAGAGACATGGTTGCCAAGGGGTGGGTGTCAGATGAGGGATGGAGTGGGAGGTTGGAGTTAGCAGATGTAAGCTTTTATATATAGAATGGTTAAATAATAAGGTCCTACTGTATAATACAAAGAACTATATTCAATATTTTATGATATGCCATGATGAAAAAGAAATTTTTAAAAAGGATGTGTGTATATATATATGCATAACTGAAATACTTTGCTGTACAGCAGTAATTATCACATTGTAAATCAACTATATTTCAATAAAAAATAATTAAAAGTATAAAAATGAAATAATCACTCTGCTGTTTTGTAAGTGAATACTAAGTATAAAACATTTTTTTTTTTTGCTTTGTTGCCTCATTGACTTAAGTTTATTCAAGTATCTAATCCAATATTTTATATAATTTAGTTGTAAGGAAAGTTTCCAAACACTAATATCTACTAAGATATTAACAAAAAACTCATACAATAACAAATGCAAATAATCGTCACATATAATTCTTAAATAACTAGAGTTGGGTATAGTACAACAGATTAAAAGTTGGCATTGACTAAGGGTCTGAATTGCAAACCTACCCATTTCTTAGTGTTTGAAGACTGTTTCTTGAAAGATCATATTCTTTAGCTCACCTATAGTGGCATTTATGAATGGTAACTATTAATATTGTAATTTGCCAGATAATATTCTAAAGCCAGGAACTGTAAAACAGATTAGTTGCTCTGGTGTGTTAAAAATATCCTCTTTTTTTTAACATTCCAATCAAATCATCTTTAAATTCCATAAAATATTGCTAAATGTCTCACAAATGAGAATACAAGTTCTGGACACAATTTTGCATTGTGTTGGCAGGGACCAACAAGTCAGTCAATAAATATTTATTGTGGTCCTAGTATAGTTTACTAGGTATCTGATCTAGGGAATGGAGTTGTGAACTTGAGTAAGTTTGCTGAAGAGATAAGAGCTAAATCTGAATATAAACTCCCCCAAAACACTGCCTGATAGCTAAACTACATATCAATGGGGAAAACTCCTGGGCCACAGGGAAAAGCAGGTCAAAACACAAGAAGATTCTATCCTTGAAGGACAGAATTTAACTGAGATTTTCTTGTTACTTTCTGAACACATTTTCAACCCATATGCAGCTTAAGCAGAAAAAAGTAGAAGACTTAGTGGCTTGAAATATCAAAATACAAACACTGAGGCTGGCAAAAAGGCTAGAAACTTGGCTGGGAGAATCCCAGAGGAGCTGCTGTGAGTGTACAGTTCTGAGCATAAAAGATGCCAAACCCTTCAGCACTCAACTGTGCAGGCCAGGGGAGAGCACGAGGGGCCACACTAATAAAGCAGCAGCTCTCAGCTTTAAAGCCAAGAAGAGAGAACAGCTGCTCACATCACCAGGGGGACAGTTCGTAGGCTGAGTTTGCTCAAGAAAACTATCCTCTAGAATAAAAATCGGTCCTCACTGTTTGGTACCTGCCCTTCAATGAGTGATTAATGTGTGGCAGAAAGTGAGAAAAAATACAAAAAAGTTTTAGTGAAAGGTGGGATAATGGGAGAATTATCTAACCCATCAACTGAGGATTCAAAAGACAACACAGAAATTAGGAAAAGTCAATATGGGAACAGCTAAGAGTTGAGATTTTCACCCGAATAAGGACAGGGAAGCCTGGTGTGCTGCAGCCCATGGGGGTAGTGAAGAGTCGGACACGACTGAGCGGCTAAACAACAGAACAACAAAGAAAGACCCATGTTATTCAAGCTCTGTGCTTCTCTGCTTATCTCCTATAAGTGGTTGCTGCTGCTGCTGCTGCTAAGTCGCTTCAGTCGTGTTCGACTCTGTGCGACCCCATAGACAGCAGCCCACCAGGCTTCCCCGTCTCTGGGATTCTCCAGGCAAGAACACTGGAGTGGGCTGCCATTTCCTTCTCCTATAAGTGGAGGGTTAGGTTATGAGCCTGCAGGTCTCTTCTGTGTCAACTGTCTCAGATCCTGAGCACAAGTTCCTGAGAACAGAGTAAAAAAAGAAAAAAAAAAAAAAAAAAAAAGTCCAAAAGTCTCAGATTTGGGGAACAGAGTAAACAGGAGGAAAAATGACATATCTTCTCCACGTTTTCTGTGTTCTCTTTTCCGCTTAGAGTCCCTCTGACTATGACGGGTTTTTCAGCGCCAGCCCTGCTCAGGTTCATGTTTTCCCAGGCAGGAAAGCAGCCTCCCAGCTCCACCCATCTAGAGGCCTGTGCCTTTTTAGACTTCCATTCTGTAAGATCCTTTGCAACCACAGCTCCCTGACATCCTCTAAGAAAACAAGTTTTAAATGGATCTGATTATGTTAATTACAGGGTTTTGTCACCAACTTCTGCAACTGGAGACAGAAATCCTATTTGTTATGTATTTTTTTACACATGATACATCACAATAAATTAAATTTTAAATAGAATGAAGATGATACTACCTATTTTAAGATTTAATATCTGGTGGTTAATATTTAGTATTTATGATTTTGGTTAATAATTACGGTTTTCATAATAACATAAGAAATGAATATCTGCATCTCTTTTGCTGCCTCGCGTATAGGGTCATCATTACCATCTTTCTAAATTCCATATGTATACATTAACATACTGTATTGGTTCTTTTCTTTCTGAGTTACTTCACTCTGTATAATAGGCTTCAGTTTTATCCACCTCATTAGAACTGATTCAAATGCATGAAGTAATTAGCCTCCAATTAAAATAAATAAATTGAAAAACTAACACTTCAAAATAAAGCCCAGAAACAGAAAAAAAAGAGATGAACAATTTCACTGAGACAAAACTTAATTACAAAAAATTGTGACCGGATATTGATTATTAGTGTCTACAGCTCCAGGATGATTTGCCTTCTCCTGTCCATTTTCTTAGGACTTCCCTTGTGGCTCAGATGGTAAAGCATCTGCCTACAATGCAGAAGACCCAGGTTTGATCCCTGAGTCGGGAAGGTCCTCTGGAGAAGAAAATGGCAATCCACTCCAGTACCCTTGCCTGGAAAATCCCATGGATGGAGGAGCGTGGTAGGCTACAGTCCACGGGGTTGCAAAGAGTCGGACACAACTGAGCAACATCCATTTTCTTATACACAGTATTTCTATTAAGATGATACAAAGATTATTTGGAGGAATTGATATACCATAGCCACTGGAGTAAAGCCTAAAATATTTTAGAAACTGATATTGAGTAATCAGAATTGTTTATACGTGGGAAATACAATATCAACTCTCGCAGCAGCTTAGATCAACCTGTTAAATGGATAAACCTGTTTATTCACATCCTTCTGAATTTCATGGAGAAAATTATGTTATTATGTCCCCTGCAGTACAGAGACTAAGTTTTTCAAATCAAAATCTTTCTATTGATCAAAGTTCTATTTTAGAGTGATATATTTATATATGTATAATGTATATATTTAACACAGACTTTGAAGGGATTCTTTATAGTCTGCAGTCTTTCTGTAGAATTTAAATGTTTCTTTAATGTTTTTAAAATTTTTTCTGAGAATTTTTGTGAATGGACTTTCCTTTTTTTTTTTTTTTTTTAAGATAGACTTCCTCAGTTCAGTTCAGTCACTCAGTTGTGTCTGACTTTTTATGACCTCATGGACCGCAGCACACCAGGCCTCCCTATCCATCACCAACTCCCAGAGTGCCACCCAGACCCATGTCCATTGAGTCGGTGATGCCATCCAACCATCTCATCCTCTGTCATGCCCTTCTCCTCCTGCTCTCAATCTTTCCCAGCATCAGAGTCTTCAAATGAGTCAACTCTTCCCATCAAGTGGCCAAGGTATTGGGGTTTCAACTTGAGCAACAGTCCTTCCAATGAGTATTTGGGACTGATTTCCTTAGGATTTACTGGCTGGATTTCCTTGCAGTCCAAGGGATTCTCAAGAGTCTTCTCCAACACCACAGTTTAAAAGCATCAATTCTTTGGGCCTCAGCTTTCTTTGTAGTCCACCTTTCACATCCATACATGACTACTGGAAAAAGCATAGCTTTGACTAGACAGACCTTTGTTGGCAAAATAATGTCTCTGCTTTTCTAGGTTGGTCATAGCTTTTCTTCCAAGGATCAAGCGTCTTTTAATTTTATGGCAGTATTCACCATCTGCAGTGATTTTGGAGCCCCCAAAATAAAGTCTGTCACTGTTTCCATTGTTTCCCCATCTATTTGCCATGAACTGATGGGACCAGAAGCCATGATCTTCGTTTTCTGAATGTTGAGCTTTAAGCCAACTTTTTCACTCTCCTCTTTCACTTTCATCAAGAGGCTCTTTAGTTCTTCACTTTCTGCCATAAAGGTGGTGTCATCTGTGTATATGAGGTTATTGATATTTCTCCCAGCAATCTTGATTCCAGCTTGTGCTTCTTCCAGCCCACGTTTTCACATGATATTCTCTGCATATAGACTTCCTCAGCATGGTCTTTATGATCATCCATTATTGGATAACTAACTCTTGAACTACAATCTTAACTCCTATACTCTCACAACTTCCTGTTTACAGTGATGCTATTTGAGCTTTTCAAATACATGGAGCTCCTTTCTGCCTCAAATCCTCACACAGGTTCTTTTCCATTTGAGAAGTTCTTGCCCTCCTCTGTGCCTACTCTTTTGTATCTTGTGGTAGTCAAGGCAAATTTCAATTTCCTAACATGTCAAGATCAGAATTTTCTATTGCATATTCATATAACACATTGTACTGGTTTGACTAGTTCTTGAAAATATTTGTTGTTAAGTTGCTAAGTCACGTTCGACTCTTTGTGATCCCATGGACAGCAGCAAGTCAGGCTTCACTGTCTTTTATTATTTCCTGGAGTTTGCTCAAACTCATGTCCATTGAGTTGGTGATGCTATCTAACCATCTCATCCTCTGTTGCCATCTTCTCCTTTTGCCTTTAGTCTTTCCCAGCCTCAGGGTCTTTTCCAGTTAGTTAGCTCCTCTCATCAGGTGGTCAAAGTATTGGAGCTTTGGCTTTAGCACTGGTTCTTCCAATGAATACGCAGGGTTGATGTCCTTTAGGACTGACTCATTTCATCTCCTTGCTGTCTGAGGGACTCTCAGTAGTCCTCTCCAGAATCACAATTCTTTGGTGCTCAATCTTCTTTATGGTCCAAGTCTCACATAAGTACATGACTACTGGAAATGACATAGCCTTGCCTATATGGACCTTTATTGGCAAAGTGATGTCTTTGCCAGGATGTGTTAAGCAAATTGGGACTTAAAGAATGCCTGAATGCAAACTCGTTTTTGTCTTGCATTTGAGCAGCTAAAATTATCTACAGGTGTCTATAGATTTTCAATTTCTACTTTTCCTTTGACTGCTTAGGCATTTATATGTCAATAGATTATGAGTTACTGTTTTTAACCAATTCAAGATAGAGAATATCACCATATCATCAAGGATTCACTACATGTGTCCATTAGAGTCTCTCGTCATATTTTCGTTCTTCTATAATTAACACATATAAGGTAAATGGCATGAAAAATAAGGGCATTAACCAGTCCATTCTGAAGGAGATCAGCCCTGGGATTTCTTTTGGAAGGAATGATGCTAAAGCTGAAACTCCAGTACTTTGGCCACCTCATGCGAAGAGTTGACTCACTGGAAAAGACCTTGATGCTGGGAGGGATTGGGGGCAGGAGGAGAAGGGGACGACCAAGGATGAGATGGCTGGATGGCATCACGGACTCAATGGACGTGAGTCTGAGTGAACTCCCCGGAGTTGGTGGTGGACAGGGAGGCCTGGCGTGCTGCGATTCACGGGGTCGCAAAGAGTCGGACACGACTGAGCGACTGAACTGAGCTGAACTGAACAAGGTGCATCTACTTCCTCAATGTAGGGCTCAGGCTGTGCTGCTTAGTCTGATTGCATTAATGTCTGTGATCATTTAACATTGTCTTTTCGCCACTTATCTGCATGATCTTTGTTATCACTAAGAGTTGGAGATCAATAACTTGGATGAGGTCATTAAAATACATATGTATACCATTATTCTTTCTGGAGTTTATCTGATTTTTCAAGTAAACTGATAAATCTTCACTAAATTGAAGTACATATGGTCACTTTCATATGCTTTAAGTGAGAATATTTCACTATTATATTTCTGGAAAGGATGTTTGTAATATGGATAAACAGCCTTGCACGTATTCATTATATTATATGGTAACTCAATTTCTAATAATTCATCCTACAAACATAACTAGATAAATCCACAGAGAAATAAATACAGATTTTTTTTGTATAATATTTAAGGTGTTACAACAACTTAGAAAAAAGTCAAAGTTCATCAGTATGAAAATGATTATATAAAATTAGTATATCCACACAGTGTAACACAATGTAAAGGCAAGCATACATTCAAAAAATTACATTTTTGATCCTATGATAATTTGAAAAATGATGGTGTAAGGGTAAGTGAAAGATGATGCAAATAATAGATGCAATGAAATATCAATTAAATATGAATGCTTATTTTATATACCTGTATAATACAATGCTAAATGAAAAATGATTTAAAATAGTACATGTGAAGGTACAGTTGCTAAAAGTATGCTCTGCATGATATGTACTCTATACCTACATACACTCACACTTGAAAAGAAGACAATATATCAGAAAGAAATATATCAAATATTAACTATATTTTCCTCTGCATAGAAATTATGTATAATTTTTCTTACCTCTACTTCTCTGTTCTGTATTTTCTAAAAATAACTCAATGAATTGAAGACTGCATATGTTTTTTGCTAACATAATATGATGGCATATTATTTTAAAATTTATCTTACTTCTGTATCATAAATTCAGCAATGGCAGTGTGATTATTACTTAAAAATATTTTTATCTATTCCTTGCTTAACATGTGAGGCATAGCACTCTTGTACTTTTTATTGCACAAATACATAGCACAGCATAAGTATGAAATAACTTCCTCTTTTGAGATTTCCATCTTATTTTTCTTTCCTTTACAAAGTATTCAGGAATAAATAGATTTTTTAAAAGAATAACACTATCCATATTGTATTTCTCATGTAGTAGGAAATGATGTGCAATCTATACATTGATTTTTATATGTGAGATCTTCAAAGACTGCTGTGCCTGACTCTCCTGTGAGTTAATTTTTTCCTTTGAGTTTTTATCCTGACTGAAAGATACATGAAGATGGAATTTTTATGTTAATGTTGTATTTCTGAAATGTAAATATCTTGATCTGCAGAGATTTTATAGGCTCAGATATCATTTTTTAAAAAATCTCCTTTAGTTAAAAAGCTTTGTGAATAAAAAGAAATATGTTGATTAGCAAATAAAGATAATCAGCACATAGAAATCACTGAGTGTCATTTTATCTGGCTATTAAAATCATCATCTGTTGTCAATATTCTTCATTTCACTTTAGAAAATAGCTTGCTCTGGAAAACTACAGAATGATCCATACAGATTCTGACTTCACAGAAGTGTGGAAAGCAGAGTAAGTTTTGTACTTTTCAACTGTAAGTCATCAGAATACGGTTACAGCGAGAAATGTGTTCTAGACCCAAACAGCTGTTATACCAGACTCACTTTTCCTCAATACACTGTCCTTGCTCTGTTTCTATGGTACCATTTTCTCTCTCTTTTTCCTCTGTCTCTCTGACAGTTCCTCTGTTAGGCAAGGGACTTGTGATGAAGTAGTACAAAGAGGGGCTTCCTTGGTGGTCTGGTGGCTGAGGGGACCTCACGATCCCAATGCAAGGGGCCTGGGCTCAATCCCTGGTCAGGGAACTATGTCCCACATGCCATCTTGGGCGTCCCTGGTGGCTCAGCAGTAAAGAATCTGCCTGTAATGCAGGAGACCTGGGTTCAATCCCTGGGTCAGGACAATCCCCCGGAGAAGGAAATGGCAACCCACTGCAATATTCTTGCCTGGAGAATCTCAGGGATAGAGGAGCCTGGCAGGCTACAGTCTATGGGGTTACAAGAGTAGGACACGACTTACCGACTAAATCACCACCACAGCCCAAAGGGGAGTGGAACTATCGAATACTGAATTATTCACCATTAAACAGGCAAACTTTCATTAGATTATTTAAACTAACCCTCATCTAAATAATTCAATAACTTTAGCATTTTGTCCATTTACTCATTTTAGAAGGTAGCACTGGAACTATCCATGGCTATTGCCGGGGGCCAGCGTGAGGAATTCCGCCCATGGCAAAGGTCATGAGGAAGGAGGCTTGGCATACGCAAAGGCGTGATCAAGCCTCAGGAAACCCCCTGTTTCCGAGCATCTACCCCAAAACCAGAGTCTGTTTCATGCTCTCATCTATACCTCTGACTTTACGGGGGGCTCTCCCCATAACCATTTCTCTCGGAGAAGGAGTTAACTTGCAGCTCCAGTTAATAAAAATTCCTGGGCGTGACAAGAGTGTTTCAACTTAGAAATTCCTCTGGAGGTCCTCTAGCCTCCCTGATCAGGTTTGTCTGGCCACATGTGATTGTTTACAGCCTCCCAACCTTGAGAGGCATGAGATGCTTTAAAACTTTCTAAATACAGACTCCTTTGAGAAGTTAGAAAATTATTAGTATAGTATAGTGGGTTGATTAGAAATTATATTGGTGAAGGGTTTTTCATTTACTGTGCCAATAATTACTGCTAATTCCCTGCCCTGGGTGTGACAAGGGTGTCTCAGGTCAAACCTCTCTGCTGGCAAACTAGTTTGTGTGACAGGATTATCCATACTCCTGCCACTATGCACATGATTGTTTACTACCTCTCAACCATAAACAGCACAGAGACTTTGGAGTATTTTGAAAGTCTTAATTGGCATAGGGCTTTTCTCATTGTTGAGTCAATGATTGCTGCCAGGCCTCCATATCCTTAGGCACCTGGAAATATATTAATCAATGTATTTGGAATACAGAAAAGGAAATATAGTAGTTTTTGATGTTAGCAATACTAGACCTTTTGAGTTAATGAATTTTCTCTTTTGTTATAGATCACTGTACTTTGTTATAAATCACTGTGTCCTTGCTATATAAAACTGTAACTTTATCACTATCTTAAGACTAGATCTTAAGGGGAATACTGGTGAAGGGTTTTCATTTGTTGAGCCAATATTTGTTGCTAAATCTCCATATTCCCCGCCCTTATAATGAATATAACTAGCATATAGGAAAAATAAGTATTAACCTTTAAGATTAATCATGTTAAACCTTAGACTAAGTAAATTCCTTTCTTGATTGTAACTCACTACACCCTCACCCTATAGGAATGCAACTTTATTTGGAGGGTGGCGCCTGATTTAAGAAAAAAATCACCCCTGGAAAAATAAGTTTTCTGGTTAACTGACCGGTATCAGAAAGGGCCATAAAATGTCAGCAGGCCTCATGGCCAGAAGATGATATAAAACCCATAAGACCTTTGTATAATTTTATATGAAGCACCTGATTGTGACAAGGGTCAGGTCTGCTGACCCCCGTGTGACTCTGTATTCATCCCTATGTATAACAAAAAGGTATATAAACAAACCTGAAAAATAAAGAAATCGGATCAGTTTCTGGAAAGACTGATTCCCCCGTGTTGTTTCTTTCTTGCTCCCCGTTTTCCTGGCTGAATTCCCATCTGGTACAAGGGTACGCACCAAGCCTACTAACTTTGCCGGGGCTTCTAAAATCAGACTGGAGAGGCCTCAGTGCCTCCTCTCCTTCTGGAGAACGGAAAGATCCTGTGGCCTACGTAGGTGGTGATTGGTATTCCACGTAAACCAAGTTATTCAGCCTCTTTTTCTCCACTAATATTTCCTACTACACTATCCATTTCTAATCTCTCTCTGTATCTGTAATTAAGTTTTTTCCTAGGATGCCAATTCCATCCCCACCTTCGAATCACCCTGGATCCACCAGGGCTGGACCCCAGCAGGCTATGTCAGGATAAAATGAAATTCTTTTTTCTCTAATCTTTTCTAGGCTAAGCCTTATCATAGTTTAAACTGTACAAAGTAATATTGGACTAGACTCTGATATTAGACAAGATTCCAGTAGGCAATGAAATTAAATCTCTAATACTGTGGTAGTTCCCCTTGTTTACATTTCCCTGGACAGCTTTATATGCGTGGTGTGCCAGCTATAAATTGACACACACATATAAAAAACTATTAAGACTTTTCCAAATTAACAACAGATACCAAATCACACATCTCCTAAACTCACAGAAAAGGAAGAGGATGAAAAAAATAAAGCATTTTCCTGTTCCTACTCTCTGCACACTTAAGCAGAACATATTCAAACTGCTAAGAAGATCAAAGACAAAGAGAAAAACTTGAAGGCGCAGAGAAAAGACACACAGAGGAAGAAATATAAGAATTTTAGTTGATATCCACCACAAACTATGCCAACAAATAGAAGCTAGATCCTCCTTAAAGTGATAAAAACGTTAACACTGAGTTTTATTCGAAGCATAGTGTAGCTCACAAAGTGTAAAGAGATAAATACCAAAAGGTATGAGTAAGAATGATCTCTTTCATCCCCCTGTCCAAGAAACAAAGGTTTCTATGACCCCTTTTAGGAAGGAAAGGGAGCAACTCTCTTGTATCTGTTAGATTTTAAAATTGAGACATAATTTAAATATTATATTGTGAATGTTTCAGGTATACATTGTATTGGCTTGACACTTTATATGTTACAATATAATTAGCACTGGAGTGTAGGCTACCTCCTCTCTCACATAACATAATCATTTTATTTTTGTGGTGGGAACAGTTAAGTTCTAGTTTTTTAGCTCTGATATTTATAACACCATACTATGTCCAAAATCACTACGCTGTGCATTGGATCTCTAGGAGTTAGGTATCTCCTGACTGCATGCATGAGAGATTCATACTCACTTTCCTCCCGTCATCCCAAGGGCAGCAGTCAGAGAGTGTGAGGAACCATACAGCTGTTCCCTGCTTTCTAAGTGAATAAGGATAACCTGTCTGATCAGAGCACCTGTGTTTTCATTCATAATAAAATCACTAAAGATAAATATTAAAACCACAACCATACCTCATCATACTTGGGCTATCCCTCTCTGGGTCCTCAGTAACTGGCTCACTTCAAAAAGAGCTTTAAACCATGATTGACAACAGAGCAGCTGAAATCTATGAAAACTCCTAAGACCAAGAGTCGGGTAGAAGTGAAATGAGAAGGTTACTGTAGGAGTTGATGAAACAATGAGTGATACAGTAGCCACTCCCAAAACTGAAGTGTGCACTGCTTGCCCATGAGGCTTTCTAATAAGTGTATAAGATAAGTACGTACACACACACAATATTTACAACAGATTGGATGATGGATCATTTTTAGTGGAATACATATGTTTTTTCTCTCTTAGCATGATATAGGATTGGAGCTTAAAATGGTAACTATATGCATTTATTATGTCCCTCTCTTTCCCCTTTTCAGGTTTAATCTGGACAGAATTTAATCAGCTGAATTTAGTGTGTTTGTAGCCTATAGGTTAATCCCTATAATGAAGGGTCATTGTGGTTCAACCAGACAATATAGAGAAACCCCTTGAGTAAAAAAATTGAGGTCAGAGACCTCAATTTTTGCATTTAGACCTTTTTAACATACTGTTCAGTGTAATATTTTAACCTCTCATTTTAAAATTAGAAGACTGAAATTACAATTCTGACCCTACTGAGTTAGGATAAAGACACTGGCTGAGTGCTACCTTCTAAAATGAGTAAATTGACAAAATGCTAAAGTTATTAAATTATTTAGATGAGGGTTAGTTTAAATAATCTAATGAAAGATTGCCTGTTTAATGGTGAATAATTCAGCCTATTATAATCGTGAAACTATGAGAGCAGAATATATAAGGATTATGTTGAATCATTGTTAGATTTGGATTTGACTTGTTAATTATGTTATCCTTTTCCACTTATAGTAAATAATAGTCATCGCTTTGCTATATTCAAAACCAGTTCAAATAGAATTATAGCTTATTATGATATCATTATTCAAAAGAAGAGAGGCTCAGAAAATATGTTGCCCATCACTCACTGAGTGTGAGGTAATACAGCTACTATTCTTCCTAAATGCTATTCCTCTCATAACAGAAATGACAAGACATAATTCTCCCTCCCTCCCACCGTGTCATATCCACGGTGACAACGGTATGATGCCTAGCCAGTCTCTTATCACTTTATCATACATTTCAAATCTGTTATACACCCAGTTTCCTACACCTTTACATGATGTCTGTGAAGTAACTAATTTTTCTGCTTATTTCATTCCTGACCTCATGCATACTACATGATTGGTTCCTATGTGAACATCACTCAAAAGCCTTCTTTAGGCTATCTAATGATGATTAATATCTTTTACTTAAAAAGTAAAAGATAAATAAAATGTAGTATTCCAACTATGACATTCTGGAAATGGCACAACTACCAAGACAGTAAAAGGTTTAATGGTTGACAGAGTTTGGGGGATGAGCAGATGAAGCACAGAGGATTTTTAGGACAGTGAAAATACTCTGGGTGATACCATATATTTGTCTAAATCCATAATATACGTAAAGCCAAAATCAAATCATATGTAAACTAAGAACTTTTGGTGATTATCTAGTGTCAAAGCAGGTTCGTCAGTTGTGACAAATATACTAATACCTGTCTGGTGGGGAATACTGATAATGGGGAGACCACGCATGTGTGAGACAGCAGTTACAGGAGAGATCTCTGTGCCTTCAGAGTTTACTGTGAACCTTAAACTGCTCTAGAGATAAAGTTAAAAAAAAGTAAGGAAATGAAAGCAATGGCAAGACAGTCACCTAGAGAGCAGAAAAGAGGGAAAGAAAGTTGGACTAATGATCTGACTTGGGTTACACAGTAGAACTTTACCCCAGAAATCCTTCCCAAAGGTCACTTGTCTCTCATCGTATTAATTTTTTTCCTTGAAATACCTTACATGGAAGGACAGTGCATCTTTTCCCAACTATGTATTTTTGACTGCCTCTAGGAGAAGGCATCCTATTAGTTGGGGCCCAGCTATTCTTATTAACATTATTTTGGGTGCAGAAAGACCAGAGATGACTCTCACTTATTTTTACAATGATAACATTTGCTTCCATACTCAAAGATAAAGATGAAAAAGCTATTTCAGAGTTAATGGATAATAAACACATTATGCACATGAAATGATAGCCTCTCCTGCCTTGATGGCAAACTTCATCACCTGTCTTGGTCCTTTCCCCATTCTGACTCTGGAGCAGTCTGTGAACCTATCACAGAAGAGCAGTCTAGGATTCTAGCTGCTCAGAGTTGACATGAAAGCACAGACTTACCAAGGAAACTTCATGCCTCTTCTTCTAAATTGAGTATGGGATATATGATTTTTTGCTTTTATTAATGAAGTATGAGAAGAAAATACAAGTAAATATTTTGATTACATACTATCCCATTCTATATTCCAGAAATGAAAAAGAAAATTGTATTAAGAATTGTCTTTATATTTAAATTACAAAGAGGAACTGAACATTATTATAAAAACCAAGGTGTTTATGTCCCCCTTAATTACATAATTTGCATGGTTTTATGATGCCTTATGATTTTAAATCTATCCTGCTTTCATCATTGTTGTCCTATATGTTGGATATATATTTCTGCATAAAATGGATCCAAAAAGTTTGACTTAAACAGTAACATATTGTCGAGTTTCTGAAGGTTTATTAGGTTGGGTTAGGCAGTCATTGCCTGGTATCTCTCATGTTGTTACTATCAGATGGCAGCTGGAGTCATCTGAAGGCTGGATTGGGCTAGAAGTTCAAGATGGCTTTTCCCCTCATATGCCTTGTAACTCTAGTGGATGGTTGCAATAGCTTGTAACTGGTTACGTTCATTCTCTTTACATGGCCTCTATTTTTGCCTAGGATTATCATACTTCCTTACATGGTGGTTGGCTTTCTCCAGGGCATGTTTCCAAAGATCCAGATGGAAGATATAAATCATCTTATGATTAGCCTTGGAAGATATTTAGTACAACTTTCACTGTATTATATTGGTCAAAACCCAAAAGGAGAGGAGCTATACATGAATGTGGATACCGGGAGGTGAGGTTCACCAGGGGTCCATCTTTAGAATTAAGATAATACATCTGCTTAGACTCTTGTGCTGGTATATAAAATGTTAAAGAAGAAAGGTATCAGTTTAGAATTGGAAGAGAATTACCTTGGTCACAAAGGTAGATTTTGGAAGCAATTTATTGATAACTGATTCTTCGATTAGGAAAACACAAAATAACTGAAGAAACCAAACAAGAACCTACATCTTCTGGGTTTTCTTGGATAAATTGTTACAAAAATGAATTTTGTAAATGCACATAGAAGCTTAAATGTAAAAGTCTTCTTAGTCAAACAAGTCATATTTTATATTCGATACTCAATGAGGTTGCCTTACTATTTCATCCTAGCACAGTGCTAAGAATAGGTATAAAATCTTTGCTCATAAAATACTAATAATGAATAAATGCATGTACATGAATAAATGTATTCCAATTTCAAACTGAATCTACATTATTCAATGTGATACTGAGGTACCAATTAGTTTAATTATGTTTTATTTTATCCAGTAATTCTGTAGTTTTTGAAATATGTTTACATTTAACAATGAAAGAACAGGCAAATAACTTCAGGTGGTATTTGTAAAAGGATTCTTTTCTCCCTGAATCCACAAATAATGCATAACATCAATGAATGGATTCTTCTCCCCAGGTAGCAGTCTTCATTATCTTATTGTTTATATAATTGAGTTGGTAATGCATCACATTATTATTTAATGTCTATTGAGACTTAATTGTAATTTCAAATCCACAGTGAATAGAGAATATAACTTTTATCCCAGTGTGTTTTTAGTCTAATGGATTCTACTTTTCTGTGTGGGAATTCAGTATTCTTGAGTCAAAATGAAACTCTGCAGGCATTCAGAATAATTATTGCAAAATATGATGTACAGATCATATTTAATCACAAGATGGCCTCTTTGCTAAGTCTACAAACTCAAAACTATAGAAAGAACCATATAGAACCAGTGACTGATAGACTGAAGTCAGTATTCAGTTTTGTGTTTGTGTGTAGGAGAGAAGAGGAATATATGTGATTGTATGTGTGTATATATGTATCTCATTTTGGAAAGCAAATTGCAAGGGCGCAGTTAGGAAACAAATTTCCATTGTTTATCCTGTGCACTGAAGGAGAGTCTGATTGCAGAAGAAATAAACTTTGCTCAGTTTTGTGAAATAAATGAAGTATAAATACCTAATTCGACATGCCACTAAAAATATTTATTCAATAAGATAAGCTCCTACTACAGCTATATGATCTATTTACATTTTCTAAGTTGTACAAGATTGATAGTGTTTTAATTCTTTAAAATTTGGTAGAATTTATCAGTGAAGTCATAAGGCCTTGCATATTTCTTTGGGTGAATGATATTTATTACAAATTAAGAATCTTTAAAGACAGAGCTATCAGATTTTGTATTTCTTATTGAATTTATATTGTGAGATGCTTTTCAATTTCTCCATTTTTAAGCCATTAGATGTTTTGCCATGTAGGTGATCATAATGCTTTCCTATTATTTTTAATGTTTATTGGATGTATGCTAATATCCTTACTTTCATATCATATATAGGCAATTGTGTTCTTTGTCCTTCTTTTGCTAGTCTTTGATCAAGTTTATCTTTTAAAAGGATGAATTTTTGGCTTAGTTAACTCTCTATTGTATGTTTTTTACTTTGTTTTCTACTTTGGTAACCTCTGCCCTTGGTGACCCTGTTCTACTCCCTTAGATGTTTCATTTAATTAATTATTCAAAATTAAATGGCATGGTAACTATAGTTAATAAAACTGACTGTATACTGGGAATTTATTATAAGAGGAGATCTTGAGTGCTTTCTCCACAAAAAGAAAATTAGTAACTATTTCAAATAATAGGTTTTCTAATTAACTTGCTCATGATCATTTTACAATGTGTATAAATATTAAATCATCATATTGTATGCCTTAAATATATATGATTTTTATTTACCAATGGTGCTCACTAAAGCTGGGGGGTATAATTCTCAATAAATACCTCTTGATCCAAAAGAAGAAAAGCAAACAAAAAATTTAATGTTTCCCTATAAACACCATTTTAGCTCTATACTACAAATTTTGAAATGTTCTCTTTATCGTTATTTGGAAATATTTTCTAATTTCCTTGTGATCCTACCACTGGGGATAGAATCATTGACTTTGAAGATGTGTCAGTAAAAATTTCCCAGTCTGGTATGTTTTTTTTAAAAAAAGAGAGAGTCTTAAAGTTTATGACAATTTAAAACAATATAGCATATATGTAATTGGACTATCAAAGAAGAATGAAACAATGGAACAGAAGAAATATTTGAAGTAATAATGCCAGATAATTTTCCAAAACTAATGACAAACACCAAATCATAGATCCAGGAAGCGCAGAGAATTCCAAGCTAGACAAATCAGGAGATCTATACATAGTTATATCATATTCTGACTGCAGGGAAACAAAAATAGAGAAACTTCTCCAAGAAGCAAAACAAAGCAAATAAAAACAAACCCCAAGAGAAACAAAAACAGCTTACTTATAAAGGAAAAGGGTAAGACTGACACTACCCACCCTGAAGAATTACTGTAGAGCTAATATAACCGAGACAGAACGACACTGTCAAAATAATAAGACAAGTAGGTCAGTGTAACATAATAGACAGTCTATAAATAGATCCACACAATATACTCAACTGATCTTTAAGAATCAAAGGCAATTCAACATTGAGAAAGTCTTTTCAACAACTAGACTTCTATAGGGAAAAAAAACAAATGACTGCAGATACAGTCTTTAAACTTTTCAGCAAAATTAATTCAAAGAGGATCACAGACCTAAATATAAAATGTAAAGTACAAAGTTTCTAGAATAAAATATAGGGTAAAAATCTATGTGACCTGGTTTTAGTGAAGAGTTTTTATATGCATCACCAAAAGCAAAATCCATGAAAGAAAAAATTGATAAATTAACTTATTAAAATTTAAACTGCTCTGAAAAAGGAAAATTGAACACAAACCACACATTGGGAGGAAATGGTTACAAAGCACTTACCTAACAAACTATTTTTATTCAAAATATAAAGGAATTCTTAAAACTCAATTATAATAAAACATTCCAATAAAAAATAGATAGGTCAAAGGCAGAAGCAAATACCTCCCTATAGAAAACACATATAGCAAGTACATAAAAAGAAGCTTGATATCACTTGTCATTAGGATTATAAATTAAGACAGATATTACATACCTATTACAATGGGTAAAATCTAAAAAAAAAAAAAAAGCAATTCTAGTGTTGGCAAGGATGCAGAAATAAGCAAGAAAAAACCCTCATTCATTGCTGGTGGGAATGGAAAATGGTACAGCCTCTTTTGAAGATAAAGCTAAATCTAGTCTTAACAAAGATCTACCAATTGTGCTCACAAGTATTTTCTCAACAGATCTTAAAACTATGTCCACTGAAAAACCTCCATATGAATGTTTACAGTAGTTTTATTTATAATCACCAAAATGGGAAGCAGCCAAGATGTCCTCCACTAGGTGACTAGAAAAATAAAATGTAAAACATACTTAAACACGTTTTGTGTTTTGTCACTCAGTCGTGTCCGACTTTGCAACCCCATGGACCCACCAGGCTCCTCTGTCCACGGGATTCTCTAGGCAAGAATACTGGAGTGGGTTGCTATTTCCTTCTCCAGGGGATCTTCCCCACTGAGGGATTGAACCAAGGTCTCTTGCATTGCAGGTGGATGCTTTACCATCTGAGCTACCAGGGAAGGCCAAATAAATTGATTGGATGGACATATATGTATAAATGTGCACATAAAGACATAAGAGGGAACTGAAAGGACATGATGTCAGAGGTTATGTTTGGGTTTGGGGTGGAGGACAGCGGCTGAAATTTTTAAGCACGTTCAACCATTAGAACGCTGTGCAAGAAGGTGTTCACGTGCGATATGGCTTGATATTAAAATGAGTTGGTTCTTTAAACTTCTTTTTGAAAGAGCAGTGCAGCACTTTCCATACTTGAAATTCTATTCAAATTCCAGTATGTGGAACGAAACCAGCCTTTTTGGAAACTACCAGGGAGCCATAAAATACAGCTTGGAATCATCTAGTCTGGGGTTTTCAAATTCAAACTTTGTCAGTCAATATTTTTGCTGTATTCCACCGAATCTAACCATCTAAGACATCATGTTTATGTACCACCAAGAAAGAAAAATGCTGACAATTAAACTATACCGTTGATTTAGGACATATCTTGGTTTCAGGGATGCTAAAATATATAAAAGAAGTGTAGCTGGGAGCTGATGAAATACGGTATTAAGTCAGTTATCAAAATTAGAGACTACATTTAACATATACCATTCACTATCTGTAATGATTAAGCTACAGCAGCTTTATCAAGGCTCCTGCTTGAGAAGCCGAGTCATTTCCCGCATAATACAATAAAGCACTAACCACTGACTACACACACATATGTATTTGAATTTTGTTCAATGATAAAAATAAATGAACTATCAAGCCACAAATATACTTGGAGGAAACTTAAATGCATATTTTTAAGTTGAAAAAGTCGGTCTGATAAATTTGCAAATTTCATGAATTCAATCATATGACATTTGGAAAAACATGAAACTGAAAGCATACAAAAATCGTTGAGCGTTGGGGCTTTGGGGAAGGAGGAAGAGAGAGGAATAGGTGAAATACAGATGGTCTTTATTGGTACTGTAACCATCTATACAAGACACTGTGCATTTGTGAAAACACACAGAACTTTACAATTAAAAACTGAACCGTAGCAAATACACATTTCAAAAAATCATTCAGAAGATGAGGAAATCCCAGGAAAAAAAGTGCAGATTGTGACAAGAGAGTTTACTAGCTTTACAAATTTATGAAGCAATCTTACTGAGGGATGTGAGGGACAATGGTACTGACCTAAGTAAATTTTGAACAAGTCAGTCTGAAAGACTGAACATAAATGGAACTGCTGATAAACGCTATACCCTAGACGAGGATATTTCCCCCAAAGTGTGGCTTAAAAACTCTAAAGCTACTACGAATGCACAATGGAATTAAATACCAAATGGATGCTGGATGGTGAGAAACAGGTTTTACACATTTGGAGTGTGAAATGACAAAGACAAAGAGAAAAGGCTAGAACAGTCTATGCAAGAATGAATTAAAACTGGGAACATCAGTATAAACTCATATATTGCTTAATTCAGATTTAAAGTATTGTGCATAGAAATACTGATAGATACGTGTGTGTGTATATATATATAGACATATACATACATACATATATATATATATATATATATATATATATATGTGAGTCACTATACAGATACCTGTTTCTTAACTGTTGGATGAACAAACCTGAAAGAAATGTCTCCCTGGTAGCAACAAATACACCTAAAATCCAGATCTTGGTTTCCATTACCATCATCTACTAAAAAGAATCAAAGTTCCTTGGAGGAATGGCTGATTCTAGAGTGGAGGCAGGAAATAATACAAAATGAACTTGGAGCTTCTTGAGGGCCAGAAGTAAGAAAATATTCAACACGCACGCACGCGCGCACACACACACACACACACACTCATACTCACACACTTATGTCAAAGGAGCAGCAGAATTGAAAGAACACTAAGCAGGAAAACTTGAACAGCAAACTAAGTGAAATATTATTGTATTTTAACCCACAGTATAAAATATCCATGAATCCCAACTGATAAATGTTTGAATGGATTCATTAATAGGAAAAAAAAAATCCCTTGTGGAGAATAATTCCAGATAATTTATGTAGACACTCTGTCTTTAACTCTCCACCTGTTAAGTTTATGCTGTGCATAGAGACTTCCCAATGGTACAGTCTGAAAAGGATGTGGGAGGAAGAACTTTATTGAGGAGAACCTCACAAATACCATCTCAACCAGGTCATCAGATCAATGTCAGCAGTGCTAAATCAGACAGGTAATATGTATCCTTGATATGATGTGATGAAAATGGAACTCTATCTCATTGTTTTTGGTTCTCCTTCCAATATCTCATATCTTCAATCTTACGATGACAACATCAGATAAATGCCAAATCAGAGCATCCTACAAAATACTGGTCAGACCAGTACTCTTCAAAATATTCAAGGGCATCAAAATAAACCAAGTCTGGGAAACTGCCAACACCAACAGGAGCCTGAGGAGACATGATAACTACATGTAATGTGGCAACCTGGGTGCGATTCTGGAATAGAAAAAAGTGAATACTAAGGAAATGAGAAGTATGGATTTCAGTTAATAATGCATACATTTTGATTAATTCTTATATGGATGTACCATATTTACATAAAATGTTAATAGGGAAAAATGGGGGGCATGTAGGAATTTTGTGGCATTCTTAATTTTTCTGTAAATTTAAAACCATTAAAAAAATATAGCCTGAAGGAAAACATGTGAACAAAATAGAATGGCACCATTTTAAAAACAGGCTGTCATAAAACAGTTTAAGAAACCCCGTCACATGAAAAGCATCTTTCAGACATTCATCAACATAAACATTAAAATTTAGTAAAGTTTTTCAATACAAATTAATCAATTTAAATTATGACCAGAAATCAAATGTATAATGCTGTGCACTGGAAGGAAAGCTGGCTGTCCAAAGAATGAGGGGAAAAGGCAGGGAGTGTGCGGACCACCAATGTAGGTTCTAGGTTGAAGAGTGTTTTCTAAAAGCGACAGGAAGTTATTCAAAGGGTCAGACTTCCATTTTGAAATAGTCACCAGAAGTCATTGATCGGGTTGGACTTTCATTCTGAAAATAATACTCTGTCTGCAATTGCAGAGAGGATTGGATAGAATCCAGAACACATGGGGATTTATTAGTGCTGTCACATTACCCAAAAGGACAGAAAGTTGCTCCAGAGTGGTGAAAATGAAGCTGGGGAGAGACGGAACACCTGCAGAACCACATACAAAGGCAAATAAAGAGGACTTGTTGATGGGTTAAACATCACATATTGATATAGAGGACAAGAGATGTTAATGAGAAACCCCAAGTTTCTGGCTTATTCAAGTCTCTAATGAAATTGCCATTTCCTGAAAAAGGAAACACTGGAAAATGAGCACATTTATTCTAACTCATTCTTTTGATCTAGATGTAAATTCATCTAAGTACCCTTACTGAAACTGAACTCTGGCTATGCCTACTATCGCATCTATTATAATGTTGCTTTAGGAGGTACCACTATGGGATGAAGAGATGTAGACTTTTTTAAAGCAGTGTAGTCGCTCCCTTGCCTGGTGTAATAGTTGACAGTTGGAACTTCAATAGTTTGTGAATAATGAACACATGATTTAGGTAAGAAGTAAATCTGGGCATGGTTTCTGAGTTTCCACTGTGTTTGCTTTTGAAGTTTGGTATGTACCGCTGTCCTTCACATTCACCTTTCTGCTTTTCCTTCCAAAAATCCTCAGTCAATTCCAAAAATGTTTTCTGTCTTTATTTGACTACTAGTACTGATCTTTAAAAACATAAGTGTACACCAAATTCCCTACAAGGTAATTTAGATTTCCTACTGAATATCCAAGTGCTTCATATTTATACTTGGAAAGGTCATACCATGATCTTCACTTCTGTTAGGTCTCATTGCTGTTTCACTTCTGTTTCTGTTACTGCCACCCATTTTATGTAACCTTTAAAATGATTTGTTTTGTTATGAAACAGATGATGCAAACAGATGAATGTCTACTAGAGAATTAGACCGCAAGGTATAGTTTAATATGGTACTAAAATAAAATGTTAACGAGACATATTTATGGTAAGGGACAGTATTAATCCTGATCTCGAATCCTCGATTCGATTTCATCTGATTTTGATGTACACAAAATATTTTAGCATGTATAAGAAATTTTTGCTACCCACAAATTTTCTCTCCCTAGAATCTAATCAATAAGTCAATGAAGTGATAGCTTGCTTTTTTGCTCATGCACCCAATTCCATTTAAATGTTAATTTTTTCTCATCTAACTACTCATAACCCTACTTCATATTAGACAGTCTTATGAAAGGTGTATTATTTTGTCAAAAGCTTTATGAAGAAAATAGAATTAAATGTAAATTTAAAGGAAAATATTTTATTTACATTAAAATATTTGATATTTCACAAGTATCAAAGCTTTTAAGATCTTACTTAGATATTATTTTGTATAAGTGACAAATATTCTACAATTTTAGTTTTTTATGTTTGTACTGTGTTTATGTATGCTTATCTAAAACAGGAATTGAAGTTTAGACAGAAGCATGTAAATTTGAGAAACCAAAAACTATTGAGTAATAAGATGTAATAAGTAATAAGACCTATGCTTTTCTGACTGATTCTCATACAGTGATTCTCAAAGTGTGGCACCCAGTCTGCAAGAGATTGGAGATTCTCTAGGAGATTGCTAGAAATAAAAATTCCATATCATCTCCCTATGCCAGAATGTTTTGGGGAAATGTAGCCTAATAATCTGTTTTTGTTATTGTTCGTTTTATAAGTCCTGAGAGAAGCTAAAAGTCACAACATCCTATTCTAATACTGGAATTAAAAATATTACAAATAACTATACTCCAAACAGCAAAGCAGTCCTAATTGAATGGACATTAAAAAGATCAATTGTATTTCTGCTAGGAAAAATCAGAAAATATTCATCAGAAGAAGCTGTTTAATTTCATACACAAAGGATTTGCTAAAATAAAATTAAGAGAGCCATTCCAGGCAGAATGACTGATATGATTCTGTGCATCTGTGGGCTAGTGACCCAGTTCCCATTCACTGCAGTCTCATAATTGATCAATAATGTTAGGGGATTATCAATCAGGCAGGTTAGACAAACCAGACACTACTGGCTTTTTTGGCTGAATGTACATGGACAGTCCAAAGGCTAGAGGCTGATCAGAAGATGAATACTTCTGTTATAAAGAATAGTTCAAAGAAAGATGTCTGAATGAGTTATTAGCTGGAAAGCCACAAGCTACACCCATCATAGTATATCGCTCCCATCTTGTATCAACTCATCAAGCCAGTATTAGGCTCAGCGTGTCATCTTCAACATACTCAGGAAAAAGCACCTTGGCAGGGGCATTGTGGATTATCTTGCACCAGCTACAGAAGCCTGGAGAAAGGAGTTGGAAGAAAATTTAAAAGTTCATCAGGTCTTACTTGTTTTGTCTGCCCTTGTGCCCAAGCATGAGTTTTGACCTACCCTGATCTCACCATGATGGACATCCATTCAGGTGACTGTAACCTCACCATAATATTTGCAATAAGGGAGTAAGTACTGCTTTTTCCCTAATGCAAAGAAGGCAGAAAGCAAGAGAAATTTAGATCATATTTAGAGCATTTTAGATTCCTTTCTTTCTTCATTAGCTTCTCTCTGGTTGATCCTCAGAGAAGGAGCCTGCACTGTGAGCAAATATTATCTTGGCAGCAGCCCAGACTGGATATCCCCCAGTGAAACGAGTGACATAGCAGCCACAGGTTTTAGGTAGATAAAGAGTTCACATTTCAACTTGCTGTAATTAAGTGTCTTCCGCATGTGAGGATTTTCAAGGCCAAGATACCCAATTATATCATGTAGGATATGAGTGTACATACAGGAAATAAGAGATTTAAGGTCAGAGTTTGAGGCATCCCGATATTTAATATCCATAATATTTAGAAAATGGAAAACAACCAAGCAAAAGATTATGAGAAAGAGCAAGTAGGGAGGTAAAATAAATGCCTGAAGGGACTGGTATTGCAAGAGCAGAAAGTGTTAAAAAGACATAGATAGCAACCAAAAGGGTCAAATGCTGTCAAAGTGTCAAGAAAGATCAGGACAGAGAATTAATTATACGTTAAGAACTGGACAGAATACAGACTACTTTTCCAATGAATTCTTAACTAATGAGGGAAGGTGAATTGGGTGGCAGAATGAAATGTCAACTCAAGATAGTTGAAAGTGAGAGGCACTACAACATTTTATGCTGAAGGAAAGAACCAATGAAGAGAATATTCGTAATAAAGAGAGATGGATTAATTACAGGAGAAAAATCCAGGGTACAAGTAGAATGGGGATTTTGATGACTGATTTAATTGACGGGAAGCAGCAGTCCTTGTCACAAAGTATGTGTGCTACTAGGCTTCCCAGGTGGCCCTAGTGGTAAAGAACATGGCTGCCAATGCAGGAGATAGAGGAGATGTGGGTTTGCTCCCTGGGTGGGGAAGATCCCCTGGAGGAGGGCATGGCAACCCACTCCAGTATTCTTGCCTGGAGAGTCCCAAGACAGAGAAGCACGGCAGGCTACAGTTCATTGGGTCGCAGAGAGTCAGACACAACTGAACGGACTTAGCATGCATGCAGAGAAGGCAATGGCATCCCACTCCAGTACTCTTGCCTGAAAAATCCCATGGATGGAGGAGCCTGGTGGGCTGCAGTCCTTGGGGTCGCTAAGAGTCAGACATGACTGAGCAACTTCACTTTCACTTTTCACTTCCATGCACTGGAGAAGGAAATGGCAACCACTTCAGTGTTCTTGCCTGGAGAATCCCAGGGACAGCAGAGCCTGATGGGCTGCTGTCTATGGGGTCGCACAGAGTCGGACACGACTGAAGCAACTTAGCAGTAACATGCACGCAATGTGGTATCACTGATATTTTCATTCTCACTTTAGAATTTGGTTTCCTTTATAAATCTTTATCGTTTGTCACTCTTGTTTTCATTTTCCTCGACCACACACTTGTTGCATTTAATTTTAGTAGCCCTGTTCTTGTTCTTTTCATTAATCTAGGCTTATATTTAGTTAACTTAATCAGCATTTTATTGGATTCAATAAAGGGCTGGTTAAAAAACAAATGTGATCCATCCATATTTGGAACCCTGTTTAATAAGACGTGACCATACTGACCATTGCTTATATTGTTATTTTCCTAATACACAGATATAAAAACTAAATTACAGAATGCTAAAGTGATTTTTTTTAAGCTCATGAAGTTAGTAAACTACTTAACTGAAAATTCTGAATGTATCTATGTGACTCCATACAGAAACTACTTTGCAACTAATTGAATAAAGTACATTCAGATAAAACTGGTGCTCCTTTCATTTCATTTTCTAAATTCTTGGAAACTTCTCAAATATTTAAAGATATATTCTGTTTCAGCGAATGTTATCAGATCAGGGGAAAAATAGAAACATTATATATTTCCTATGGACTAAATCATAGTCAGCAGTTCCACCAAGTATAAATGTTGTGGTTACCCTTCAAAGCCAACTAACACAGGGTCAAAGAAAAAAAATTCTTTGTTATGTTCTGGGCCTTCATAGTTCAGGTACTGTTTGGAGACATCATTCTCTCTAATTAAACATCTTAGGGCTAAATCATTCTGGAATGTATCATTAATCCTAGGCCACTCCACAAAAATGGCTGGCTGCTAAGGAACAGACTGCAATAAATATACTATGTGCCCAAAATTTCCTTCCAACCATCACTGACTCCAAATTATGGCACTATCTTCTGAAGCGAGAAAGTAAAAGTGAGTGATTGAAATCGTTTCCTGAATATACTTGGTCTTATACACAGCGGTCATTGGAGCAAATGGCAAAAAAAAATTAAGAGTAATTTGAGTTTTCAGAGAACAACCTTTAGACTTTCTGCCTAATAGCACAGCATCTGAATTCCTTTCTTTCAGTCATTGCATATCGATGGCATATTGTTCTGCTAAAAGGCAACTCAAAAGTTGTCAGTCAGATCCAATCAAAGCAGCTGGATGGATGGGTGAGGTAATGCCTTCAACTTTATTTCAATTTCTATTTTTCTAATTATGGTATTCCACCTGTTTTAAACATGAGAATATTTGGTTCAAACTGTTTAGAAGCTTAGTTATATATGTGTATGAGGTGAAACACAGTCATCCTTCAACAACTGCAGAATCAGATAACAATTACAGCAAATTTCATAAGTTTTTCAAAGGTCAAGCATCAATGAAAAGTCACCTGGAAACAGGCAAAGCTACAGGGAAAATAACTAGAATTTCTAATGACCTTTACGCCAATAACATAAAAATTATAAAGTGCTGACTTCTTCACTTTTTCTATTTGGAAATCATTTTGAAAAGGTTTCAACAAGATCCATAGAAGGAAGCTCACTGGAGCAAGAGCCCCAGAACTGGCGTTAAAACACCCATGATGTATGCAGAAAAAACACCATTAGAAGGCGCCCAGTGTAATGAAAAAACAGTCATCGATTCTATGAACCAGCATGACAGGTTTAGAATTCCAGCTTGACCATTAACTAGATATGTAACACTGGGAAAGTCATTTAAATTCTTGGTACTCTAGTTTCCTCAGTCTCAATGTAAGAGAATGTTTGTGAAGATTTAATGAGACACAAATGGGCAAAAACCTCTGCCTATAGTACCTTCAATGGATGGTATTTTCATTGACCTCATGAGCATTTTACGTTTTTATGTACATACATACATCCAGGGCGGCATTACTTGTCTTGTTCATCCTTTCTAAATCCAGTGATGCTTGTAACAGTTAAGTGGACTTTTAATCTTTCTAATTATTGTTAGAATCCAAAGGTCAGAGTCTCCAAGCAACCATGGTCATTGTTTGTTACACTTAAAAATACGTCTGACAGAAATAGAAATTTTTACTTCCCAGTATCACTAAACTCAAATTCAATCAGGAAACATCCACCTAATTCAATCAAAGAGACACACCGAGATGCATTTGATGTGTCTAAATTAACCTCTGGCTTCTTTAAGCAGAAATAAAAATAGGGCAATTGAGCTTGTTTTGATAGCTTTTCATATGAAATAAAGGCCATAAACCAAAATTAAATGCATAAAATATTCAAGCCTGAGGAAAATGTTTCTTTTAACTCATATGTCTACAGGTCAATTGGAAGGTCAGTTTTTAATCTTTCCTGTTACAAACTATATTATTGTCAATATCTGGTTTACAGAGCTTAATATGCTTCGATTTTTGGTAGAATTTCTGTTTATTGTATCAACTCTAAGACTAAAATGAATCTATCACCTTAAAACTTGGCTGAATCTGAGGTACCCATTCTCAATGGTAAACAATGGTAAGACAATGCCAAAATCAGACAGGCATCTGCTGTTTAGACTTCACAAGCTTCAGATTTGCTCTGAGAGAACTGCCCCCTTGCTAGGAGGCCATGATACAGAAAGCTAGCACTGGGACCACAGACAGGGCCAGTAGGCAGTAACTGTTAACACACAGCATCACAACTGGAAAGACACAGTGTATATAGAAGTAAAGGTGTTTGGGATCCATTGTTTGGCTTTGCTTTAATTTATGTTAAATACAGTAAAAATTCATACATATGTATATACAGCCTGTGTATGAGAACTTCATCAATGTAAAATGTAACCATGAAATATTAGTCTTTTTAAAACAACTAGATTTTATAACATATTGATAATCTCATGAAGGATAAGAATCAATGAGGTAACATTTTTACTCAAATTCAAGAGAATATAATAAAGAAGAGTATGAAATTATAGCTGTCTCACTGTGTTTGTAAACCACATGAATTCCACTGGAAAAAGCCTCCTGGCTCAATACAGAGGTTGTCACTGCTGCTTCTATGAACTGTCAACTCTAGCTCAATTTTTATCCATGTTTTCAATCAAATAATGTCTCAGCATGACTCACCTAACTGAAATGTAAAGGTCTACTGTTTATAGCACACAAAAATTCACTAACTGTATTACAATTTGTTGATTTTCTTCTAATCAGAGACATATTATTTTACTGGACACTATGAATGAAACCTGAGCTGTCCATTGAAGGCTTACTCCTAGCGTTTTAAAGAAGAAAGGTAGATACCTCCTCCTTATAATCACCTTTTCAAGTTTTGCTACTTGTTTCTTTCCTAGTTGAAATTTCCTGGTTGAACTGTTCTAGTTTAAGCAGATGCCCTTCCCTGACTCTCTATCTCTCTGCTTAATGTTCACTGGCGTAGTCTCAGGCAATAGACTCTGCCTGTCTCTGTAAACATGGTAGGTTCTAGAAGATGGAGACATAGGTCTCATGCTTAGCACAGGGCCAGGCATATAGAAGCAGCTTCTTAAATAAGCGTATATATTTAATAGGGTAAGAGTCCTACTGACATTTGTACATGTGTGCGTGCTCAGTCATGTCTGACTCTCAGCAACCCCATGGACTGTAGCCCTCCAGGCTCCTCTGTCCAAGGGATTTCCCAGGCAAGAATACTACAGTGGGTTGCCATTTCCTCCTCCAGGGGATCTTCCCAACCCAGGGACTGAACCCGATTGAACCCGCATCTCCTGTGTCTCCTGCATTGGCAGGCAGATGATTTGTTACTGCCGCTCCACCTAGAAAAGCTGACATTTGTGAGTATGTATTAACTGATTTTGCAAGGAGCCATCAGTAGGACCTGATCTAGTCAACAACACAGATGCTAGAAGTGCATTCAAAGTCTTCACTCCTCAGGGAGAGGCTGGAAGGTGGGAAGACCCTCCAGATTGTAGGGTGCTCTGCCAGGGGTAGGGTTGATAGGAAGAATGTGACCCAACTTTTTCTATTCTTTCCAATGTGGGTGTTTTCTCTTGTAGTGAAGAGCAAGCATCACTTAACCACTTTCTGGATATCCCTTAGTGAACCGCTGTATCTGTAGGTGGACATTCAGGGTGTCATGGGAAGGGACAGTTCAGGAGCCTCCTTTGTCATCATCAACGTCCCTTTACTTAACCTTGTCCCGAGATGTGGGCCTCACTGTGGGTTTTGATTTGCATTTCCTTAGTGATACTGACATTGAGCTTCTCTTGATGTACCTGTTGGCCATTTGTATGTCTTCTTTGGAAAAATGTTCTTTGAAGTCCTTAGTCCATTTTCCTATTGGGTATTACTTCTTTTCCAACTGAGTAATAAAACTCCTTTCACATTTTTGAAACTATTCCTTCATGTGATAAGTGATTTGCAAATATTGTCTCCCATTCCATAAGCTGAGCTTTGACAATGAAAGAAAGGATGAGCTGGCAAGTGAGTGAATGAATGTTGCCAAATAAAAATTGTCACTTGCAGTCTGCCTCTACAAGGGTTAGGTTACTAGTCACTGCAGTCACTGGCCTTCAAAACACCCTGAAAAGTGTTCAGGGTGGAGATCACTTTGCGGGGGTGGGGGAAACTGGCAGAACAGGCCTGCAGATAGTTATTTTTGGGAGAGAATTTTTATGAGCCTACATTCTTGTGTCTCCTCATATCTAAAAAAGCACTAAAATCATTAACAGGGAAATCTTTTCCTTGTGACTAGCAGTAACTTTCTCCTGACTAGCAGCAAGCCACTGTCAAAATGTTTGCTTGACTCTGTGTATCCCCCCTTCACAAAAAACCCTGTAATACTGACCTCCCCCCTACCTCTTTGAAGCAGTTCCTCAGAGCCATCTGAGAGGCTGTCTCCCAGGCTATAATCTCACAAAATAAAATAAAAACTCACAACTCTGTCTTGCCTTTTCTTCAGTTGCAAGTGTTGGCAAAAGAAGCTATTTTTCAAAGAGAAAATAAAATTTTTCTTTCAGCGAGATGGTCAAATTCTATACTTCTCTCAAATCCTCCCTTTGCTAACTTTTTTTTCCACCCTCAATTGGTTACCAAATTACTAGAAAAAGAGGCTGAAGGTAACTAAAGTAACAACAAAGACAGCGAAATAAATATTTCCTGTAGCAAAAAATAAATCTTTTCTGTAGAAATCTTGTGTTAATTTCATCCACTCTGAACTGGCCCTTTGACCAGATTTTTGGGGGGCTACTTTGCCAAGTCAGAGGTGGGGTGGGGCTATGTGTGCATGGATGGGGAGATGCATGTGCTCAGGAATAGATTTTCAGCACTATTAGAGTCAAAGAGCAACAAAATAATGGACTTTTCTCTGAGGCCTTCTCTAAGTAGTACATTGCCTTGCAGACTGTTTGCACACATACTTTATAAGTTAGGCATCTGACATGGTAATTAGTTTTGTAAAAATGTCCTTCTTGCCATTCCTTTCAGTTTGCAGCTGATCAATCTGAAATATACTACTTGCATTTAAAATGACTCTTCAGTATGGATTGCACTTTTCTTTAGTTTTAGGGCTTTGTTTTGCTGTGAATGATGCCCAGCATCATTAGATGCAGATTCTTCAAATCAATTAGTTCTATAATGGAAGAGAATATTTTTCTGTGATAGGCTGAGAAGAGCCGTCTTTCAACACTCGGTGTTTTCTAATGAAAGACACACAGTGCAGTAGGTGGGCATTAGTGACAGGTAATTGACTTTCAGTTCCTTAATCAGAAAGCAGGAGGAGAAGCAGGTGACAGCGGATGAGATGACGTGATGGCATCACTGATTACACGGACATGAGTCTGGGCAAACTCCGGGAGATTGTCAAGGACAGGGAAGTCTGGTGTGCCACAGTCAATAGGGTCAAAAAGAGTGGGACACAACTCAGCAACAGGACTACAGCAATAAATCTGAAAGCAGAGTTATTCTCATACATTTAAAAAGTCTCAGCCCAACTTTAGCAAATATTTGATAGCAGAAAACTAGCCATGAAGATTTAGGGCAAGAATTATTATTGCATTAAATATAATAAATCCATTAAACAATGTATTATCAGTGTTCAAAATAATGAAAACTAAATGGCACTTGTCAAAATAGTTTTTTAAAAGGGTACTTTTGAACTACTTATTTCAGTCCCCACCCCCCCCCCCACCCCCCACCTTTTTTTTTTTTTTTGGTCATTTTTGTAACAAAAAGTCATTCAACTGATCTGGTCAGTCAAATTAGAGTTCCACATCATTAATGCAAACTAAAACTTTTACTGAGTTCAATGAAGTTCTAAAACTTTTTCAGACAAGACTTTTTTTTTTTTTAATCATTTGATGAATGGCAAGAAAACGAATATCCGTTTCTTTCCACTTCTTTTTAACCAAAATGGTCTTACTTTCCCCTCGGCTTGACTAAACTTGAGACAGGCTTCTTCTAGACTTTAGGGCCTTGACCTCCACTTTTCTCAGAGCATTTACTTTAGAAGACTTGCTATTGTAAATTCTTTCTCTATCCCTTTGAAATGTAAATCTTCTCCCAGCCTCCTGCCAGTTTTACAACTCAGAAATGTCTTTTTCAAGGACCCGGAAGCCAACACTTTGAAATGTCATCATCAAGAAAGATAAGCACCCTCCTCCAGTCTCTGTGGGAGGGTGAGAGCCTACCTTCAATAAAGGAAGATAAGAAAACAAAGATAGCCTGGTCACACTGACCAACCTCTCTCAAGTCCTTCAGTACTTTTTTTTATTAGTTCATCAATTTAAAAATCCTCCCACCCTTTGTTTCAGGGAAATTGAGTTCAATGTCTCTCCCATATGTGATAGTCTTGATCCCTGTTGCAATAATCTTGAATAATATTTTCCTTGTCCACTTCATCTGTCCCATGCAATTTTTCTTTGACGATTATAAATTTACTACAGCTATTTCTGTTTGTTAGTTTTACTACATTTTATAACTTTTCTTTTTATCTCCTATTCTTCCTTTTATCAAGAAAGAGAGCTAGAATAAGTGGAGTAGAGAAATGATCAGTAAGAGGCCTTTTAAAAAAATGCACACTACATTTGGGCTCGATAAAGGACAGAAATGGTATGGACATAACAGAAGCAGAAGATATTAAGAAGAGGTGGCAAGAATACACAGAAGAACTGTACAAAAGAGCTTAACAAGCAAGGTAATCATGATGGTGTGATCACTTACCTAGAGCCAGATCCTGGAATGTGAAGTCAAGTGCGCCTTAGAAAGCATCACTACGAACAAAGCTAGTGGAGGTGATGGAATTCCAGTGGAGCTATTTCAAATCCTGAAAGATGATGCTGTGAAAGTGCTGCACTCAATATGCCAGCAAATTTGGAAGACTCAGCAGTGGCCACAGGACTAGAAAAGGTCACTTTTCATTCCAAACCCAAAGAAAGGCAATGCGAAAGAATGCTCAAACTACTGCACAATTGCACTCATCTCACACACTAGTAAAGTAATGCTCAAAATTCTCCAAGACAGGCTTCAGCAATACGTGAACTGTGAACTCCCTGATGTTCAAGCTGGTTTTAGAAAAGGCAGAACAACCAGAGATCAAATTGCTAACATTCGCTGGATCATCAAAAAAGCAAGAGTTCCAGAAAAACATCTATTTCTGCTTTATTGACTATGCCAAAGCCTTTGACCGGGTGGATCACAATAAACTGTGGACAATTCTTCAAGAGATGGGAATACAGACCACCTGACCTGCCTCTTGAGAAACCTATATGCAGGTCAGGAAGCAACAGTTAGAATTGGACATGGAACAACAGACTGGTTCCAAATAGGAAAAGGAGTACGTCAAGGCTGTATATTGTCACCCTGCTTATTTAACTTATATGCAGAGTACATCATGAGAAATGATGGGCTGGAAGAAGAACAAGCTGCAATTAAGATTGCCAGGAGAAATAACAATAATCTCAGATATGCTGATGACACCACCCTTATGGCAGAAAGTGAAGAGGAACTAAAAAGCCTCTTGAGGAAAGTGAAAGAGGAGAGTGAAAAAGTTGACTTAAAGCTCAACCTTCAGAAAACTAAGATCATAGCATCCGGTCCCATCACTTTGGGAAATAGATGGGGAAACAGTGGAAACAGTGTCAGACTTTATTTTTTTGGGCTCCAAAATCACTGCAGATGGTGATTGCAGCCATGAAATTAAAAGACGCTTACTTCTTGGAAGGAAAGTTATGACCAATGTAGATAGCATATTGAAAAACAGAGATATTACTTTGCCAACAAAGGTCCATCTAGTCAAGGCTATAGTTTTTCCAGTGGTCATGTATGGATGTCAGTGTTGGACTGTGAAGAAGGCTGAGTGCCAAAGAATTGATGGTTTTGAACTGTGGTGTTGGAGAAGACTCTTGAGAGTCCCTTGGACTGCAAGGAGATCCAACTAATCCATCCTAAAGGAGATCAGTCCTGGGTGTTCATTGGAAGGACTGATGCTGAAGGTGAAACTCCAATACTTTGGCCACCTCATGCAAAGAGTTGACTCATTGGAAAAGACCCTGATGCTGGGAGGGACTGGGGGCAGGAGGAGAAGGGGATGACAGAGGATGAGATGGCTGGATTCATCACTGACTCAATGGACATGAGTCTGAGTGAACTCTGGGAGATGTTGATGGACAGGGAGGCCTGGCGTGCTGTAATTCATGAGGTCACAGAGAGTTGGACACAACTGAGTGGCTGAACTGACTGACTGTATGTTTTCTCCTCAATCATATATAATAAGTTAAAGATATGTTTTCACCTCAGGTCAATAGAAAATTTTCATTTCTTGGTCAGTGATACACAGACCTCATGAAAGTACTTTATAAAAAAATACATGTTGTTAGGTAGTTAGAATAGGAAAAAGGAGTTCAAAGTAGCAGTGGCTAAAAGACAAAGAAAGGAAAAAGCCCATGGAAATAGAACAAGGATAGGTCCAACCGAGTGAGGACCTCAGATGAAACAAACAGCTCTCCTGTCTAGCCCAATTTATATAGGGCAGGCTGGGGGGAGGAGAAAAAACATACAAAAAGAGGAGCCAAAGCTGAGCTGAGTCCTCTCTTTTTGCTTCTGTTGGGTTGGCCTGCTCTCACAAAGGAAAAAAAGGATGTATTTTCTTTTGCTTGCCAAATAAAACTGAGCTGTAACTGAGCTGTAACACTATTCTGTCTGTTGTTTCTAATTTTTGCTGTGGTAAGACAGAACTGAAGAAATTACATACTCCCCCAACAATGTGGTACACATGGAGCTTAAAAGACAGTTTTAGGCGGTATTTGGGTGAGGATATTTTAGTAGTCATTAATCTTAATTCCACTCATATTTAATATCACATTGCTTTTTATCTTTATATGATGCAGCAATTCATGTCCTAAATAAAGTTGAAACACTAACCAGAAAAAGATATATGCATCTCTGTTTATTACAGCAGATATTCACAATAGTTAAGATGTTCTTAATATGTGTCCATCAATGGATGAATGAAGAAAGAATATGAGCTATATACTATATATATATATATATATATATATATATATATATATATATATATAATGGGACAAATGTAGTGTATATATAAAGGGTTATTATTTAGCCTTAGAAAAGAAAGTCTTGCTATTTGTAACAGCATGGATGGACCTTGAATGCATCAGATATGAAGTGAAATAAATTATAAAATCAATCTCTACTTAAAATATATACTCAAATAGCTCAAACTACATGCAGATGGTACAAATAAGACTAGTGTTTGGGAAACACTGTCCTATATAAGACAGTGTTTTGAATTTTGTGCCACAGGTTTATTAATTCCACTTAAGAATAAATAATTATTAGGAAAATCCTTTGATCCCAAGACATTATTTACTCTTAGATAATTAAAATATTTTGTATTGCCCATTGATAAATTTACCAACTGAGATATAAATATGTTTAATTTAATTTTCACAACTATTTATTAAGATCAATTACTAGTCAAAAGTACTGTTGGTTCCAGTGAGACAAAAGCACTATAAAGAGACCTTTATCTGAAGGTGTCCTAATAAAAGGGGATGGGAAATGTATAATCAGCAGACAATTAAAATGACACATGACAATTAATATGTTAGAATGACTAATGGAATTTCATGGGAAGCTGATGTACCAAGAAAGAGAAAATTCAGAGATATTTAAGAGATGCAGTAGAATTTAAATAAATTCCTTGAAATTTATGAGCAAGAAAAAGATTTCAGGCAAACAATACCGTTTTTAGCTTTGCCAAGGCAGCAGAGATGAAAAGCTATAATGTCTTTAGAGACAAGGAAAATAAGGACACATTTTTCTAGCATGCGGAATGAGATTAGCTATACAGATTAATCTTCAAGTCTGAGAAATCTTTTAGGAGCTACAAAGTAGTCATTATGAGAATCATCCAAGTTGTTATTATTTCAGTAGTTCCTTCATTTTATTGCTGAGTAGTGGCTCATGGTATATATGTCTCACAAGTTGTTCCATCCATTCACTTGTTGACAGACAGGAGGGAAAAATTGTTATAATTATTTCTATGTGATCATATGTCTTCTCTAAATGTGTATGAATAGAATGACCAGATCATAAGGTAGGTATATGCTTAACTGTTAAAGAAATTGTTTTCTAAAATAATTGGACAATTTACATTCTAACCTAAAATATAAGAGAATTCTTTTCTTCTACTTTTCACCAAAAGTCTTTTTAATTTTAGCCATTTTGATAGGTATGTGATAATTGTTCATTTTCCTATGATTGAAATTTGAGGGTTCTTTACATATTCTGGATAAACATGTTTATCCAACTTTCTCCTGTGTTGGATTTTTATTTTTCACTCTCTAAATAATGTCTTCCAAAAAGTAGACATTTTTAATATATCAATACAATACATTTCAATTTACACTTTTTTCTTCAAATTTTCAGCCCACTCTCTGAGTAATAGACTGTAATTACTCAGCAAAGTGAAAAAGTGAAAGTTGCTCCATCGTGTCCAACTCTTTCTGATCCCATGGACTGTAGCCTTCCTAGTTCCTCTGTACATGGAATTCTCCAAGTAAGAGTACTGGACTATTGTCATGTGCTTCTCCAGGGGGTCTTCCTTACCCAGGGATTGAACCCAGGTCTCCTGAATTTCAGGCAGATTCTTTACCAACTGAGTCATTAGGGAAGCCCTAATTTACTCATACATCAGGATATTTGAAAGTGTCTTTCAATTTACTGGTGGTTTACTCTATTTTTATTCATTTTTTCCCCACTCTGTTTCATTTTGGATATTCTTGCTATATCTCCAGATTCTCATATCTGCTTTACTGCACAGTTAATCTTTACTAATTCCATCCAGTGAATTTTTCAACTCAGATACTATAAATTTCATGTTTGGAATCACAAATTTGGGTTTTTATCTTTCATGTCTCTACTTATGAATATAGTAACAAAATGTTTTAACATACTTTTCTTCTAAATCCAACATCTGTGCCAGTTCTGGGCTGGATTTGAATACTTGATTTTTCTCTCATTATGGAGTCTAAGTTTATGCCTGGTAATTTTACATTAAATGACAAGCACTATAAAGTTTACCTTGTTGGACACCAGTTATTTGTTTTATTCCTATAAATGCTGTTGAACTTTGTTCTTGGATACAATGAAGTTACTTACAACAAGTGTAAATCTTTAGAATCTTGTTTTAATAACTGTTTGGTGGGACCAGAGCCATTCTCACCACAGGGCTAATTATTCGCCACTGTTGAGGCAAGGTCTTCCTGTATACTCTACCCCAAAAGTCATGAATTATGTCTTTCCAGTCTGATGGTAGAAAAAGGCAACATTGCCAGTCCTGTGGACTTCCCAGGTGGTACTAATGGTAAAGAACTCACCTGCCAGTGCAGGAGACATGACATGTGAGCTCTGTCCCTGATTGGGAAGATCCCCTGGAGGAGGGCGTGGCAACTCACTCCAGTATTCTTGCCTGGGAAAGTCCACGGGCACAGGAGCCTGGCATGCTACAATCCTTGAAGTTGCAAAAGAGTCGGACACAATTGAAGACACTTAGCATGTAACACAGTTACTATTCTATCAGATTTTTTGCAGTGGCTCTTTCCCTGCCTCTGGGTGTTTTCTCATCTGTATGCACTGATCACAGAACTTTGCTACACATTTGAGGGTCCTCAACAGCTTTCTCTTTGTGTGTGGTCCTCTGCTCTCCAATACTCAAGCCTGTCTCCTATGCTCAACTTCATCTTAACTCTGTGTAGGCCATTTTCTGCCTGGTTGCTAAGAAGGAAGAACATAATGAAAAAAAATGCCATCCAATGATAATTCATTAGTGGAAATCCGCACAGCCCAATAAACATAGAAGGGTCTTTGTTAGCAACCTGTATTGTGGTTTCTATCCTTCTACTTCAAGAGATGGCTTCTGGTCCCACTGTTTCATGGCAAATAGATGGGGAAACAATGGAAAGAGTAACAGATTTTATTTTCTTGGGCTCCAAAATCACTACAGATGGTGACTGCAGCCATGAAATTAAAAGATGCTTGCTCCGTGGAAGAAAAGCTATGACCAACCTAGACAGCATATTAAAAAGCAGAGATGTTACTTTGCCAACAAAGGTCCGTCTAGTCCAAGCTGTGGTTTTTCGAGTGGTCACATGTTGATGTGAGAGTTGGACCATAACGAAAACTGAGCACTGAAGAACTTCTGCTTTTGAACTGTGGTGTTAGAGAAGACTCTTGAGAGTCCCTTGGACTGCAAGGAGTTCAAATCAATCAATCTGAAAGGAAGTCAACCCTGAATATTCATTGAAAAGATTCATGCGGAAGCTCCAATACTTTGGCTACCTGATGAGGAGAGCGGACTCCTTGGAAAAGATGCTGATGCTGGGAAATACTGAGGGCAGAAGGAGAAGGGGATGACAGAAGATGAAATGGTTTGATAGCATCATCAACTCAATGGACATGAGTTTGAGCAAACTCTGAAAGATAGTGAGAAGAAGCCAGGTGTGCTGCAACCCATGGGGTTGAAAGATTTGGACACGACTGAGTGAGTGAACAACTTTTACAGAAGAGAGACCATACAGCAAAGTCTCTACAGTAAGATCCAAGTCTTTGATGTGTGATACTTGCTCTGAACTCCTAGGCTGGCTTTCTGGGTACCAGGAGACCATCCTTTCTTTGATTCCAGCCCAAGTCAACGCATATCTTCCAAAAAATTGTTAGACGCAACAGTTAATTTTGCTGCCAGCTCAGCCTTGAAAGATCAAAAATTTTCTATACCTCCGTATCTGGCCCATTTTTCCAAGATTTTATGTTCCTAGTGTAACATAACCAGTCTATGACCAATAAACCCTGCCAGACCACTTTAAAGGAAAGTATTAAAATGAGATATGTTGGTATGAGAATAAATTAACTATATAAAGTCCTTGTAAATGTTCTAAATTCTCTCTAATAAAATGCACAGAAAGGTTTAACATATGCTCATATTCACATAGGATTGCTGGAGATAATTTAGTATTTGTAAGTGACAATGTGTGAGGCATGTACTTAGGTAGGTTTCCTTTAAACTTCCGGATACACTTTTTCAAGGGATACTAACAAAATGGAAAGTAAGTACGATAAAAATTGAGATTGAAATTCATGGGTAAAAATTTAGATTTTGAAGAGAGCATTCCATATGCTAGAATTCCCTTAGGCTACGTATGCCAAGTCAGCCAGCTTTCAGGCAGCAGATGGGACACTTAGGCACCAACATCAGTGGAATTCTGCCATTGAATTTTTGACAAAGACAAACTATTCATCAAGCAAGTCTTCATCATTAGACATTTGTGCCTTCACTTTTGGAGAAGAAAACATATTACATCATGATTAGTGTGCAGTACCATTAAAATGATTGAATGAGCCTTATCAGCTTCTTACTCTTTTAATTTTCTGGGTACTGAGGGGTGTGCATTAAGTGTGAAAGATGGAAAGCTATGGCAATTACTGTGTGATTATATAATCTGAGTGGAAGAAGTGGATTTATTTCAACCTTCTCTTTCCTTCTCACTCATGAACCAAAGAGCTCCCGTCTCTCTAAAATTATCCAAATATTTGCAATTAGGTTTAAAAATCTTAGTCCTGATGATTCTACAAACTAAGTAAACACAAAATCCTCTGTGTTCTTGAAAGAGCATTTCAGCCATTTGTCATTAACTGATTAAAAAAGAAAAGACAAAGTGGAAAAAATTTTCCACCTTTCTTCCAATGTTGGCAATTTAGTCTCTCAGTCAGTACCACCCCCAGAATTTCAGGATCATATGCAATAACCCTGATAAAGTTCTATTCTTCCCAGGTAGAATTGATCTTACCACTTATCTCCATGACTCAGAGATAAAGCACTCACCTGCAATGCAGGAGACCCAGGTTTGATCCCTGGGTCAGGGATCAGCATGCAGAAGGGAATGGGAACCCTCTCTAGTATCCTTACCTGGAGAATCCCATGGACAGAGGAGTCTGGTAGGTCCATGGGGTCACAAAGAGACATGACTGAGCGACTAACACTTCGCTTTGCTTCATATATGCACATTTATATATATAATGTTTAATGGTTGTTATGGTTTCTATTAGCCTCATGAGCTAATTTATGTTAAGAATAATTAGAAGCTGAAAAATGATTGAATATGATCTTTTATTGAGATGAATGATTTTATTTAAGGGGTGCCTTCTGAATATACACTATGAATCTAAAAGAAATATTTATATTTATATAGGAAATAAATATATATTATATATATTTATATATTATATATATATTTACAGAGGAAATATTATATAATATAAAGTGAAGTCTCTCAGTCATGTCCGACTCTTTGCGATCCCATGGACTGTAGCCTATCAGGCTCCTCCATCCATGGGATTTTCCAGGCAAGAGTGCTGGAGTGGATTGCCATTTCCTTCTCCAGATCTTCCCGACCCAGGGATCGAACCTGGGTCTCCGGCAATGCAGGCAGATGCTTTACCATCTGAGAGCAATTTAAAAACACAGAAATTAGTTAGTTTTCATGATTCAATAATGAACTTGTTGTTTAACTTAAAAAAACAAAAACACACACAAATTTTTAAGATGTCAGATTTCTATATCTGAGAGGCACTTGAAGGAAGGTGACATTTAAGAATTTCTCAACTGAAAATTATCTAAAACAATGCATCATTCAATTTCCTTCTTATCAAAGAAAAAGTCTTCAAATCTATGTGAAGTTAAAATACTAAATTTAAAATATTCACATTCAAATTCTCGATTGTTTTGGCGTTAATATCACCTTGTTATATACTCATATTTTATGCATTTTATCTATAACAACTAACATCTTAAGCACTAAATTATTGTTATTTGTTTAGGCAACATTATGTTGCCAATGTAAAAAACAGGTGCCTCAGATAACAATATTTTGCTGAGGAGTTGTTCAGATTTTAATTTTCAAAAATTTCCTTTTTCCTCTGAAATCATGACCCACTTTCTCATGATATTGTCTATTTGAACCTATAAATTTAGACACCATCTCTAGCTGTGAATGATTTTGCTCTTCACCCTCATTGCTCCCAAGGATTTGGAACTTGCTTGCTTCTTGCTCTTTTTGGATTCACTTCCTTCTCTAAACCTGGCACATTCAGTTGTTCCAGATAACAACTCTCACCTTGCAGCTCAAAGTTCCTTTAAACTCCCTGTCGAAAGAACTTCCGATGATGTATTTCTGGATCATCAATAGATCTGTCTAGCCAAAGACTGGAATTATTAATAAAATACTCTTGGGCTCTGAACTTTCATAATTGTTATGAATTATATAACCCTGATGATGCATAATTTAGGTATTCCTTTTTAGAGATACATGCTCAATTCGTCCCACATCCCTATACACCTATTAACTCAAAGTCAACTTATATAAGTGGGCTCACATAAGGAAAATAAATCAAGGCTTTGTATTTCCTATTCATTGCTCTCTGCAGTAATACTTTTTCTCATTAGTTTAAGTTATTCCCTCCAAGGAAAAAGAGAAAATATATGTGAATCAGAGAACATTTTGATAAATATTTCTGGAGATTCAGAGAAAGATTCTGATAAAGGCTTAATGTAATCATTTTACTACTATTTTTAGAGCAAAATAAAACTGGACCTAATAATAGAGATCACTATCATAGTTAAAGGGCATGTGGAAATATACTAATATAAAATAAAAGGAACTCATGATAATTTAACTTAGGTTTCAGGATAACTTCCTGGGTATCTTATATACAGAAAGGAATAAATATCATCTAAGATTATGTATGAACAAGAAATTTTTAAAAGACATTTTTTATTATGTAATAATAACAAGATTCTCATATATTCTCCATGATTAAATTTTAATCTTTCTATTATTCAAAAGCTTCATGCTGTTTTCTCCAAACATCAACTCATTAACTTCTTTCTCATAACTACGTCTAGAATGAAGGGGGATGGAGGCAGAAGCGGGTGAATGAATGATCAGGGAGAAGGGAATTATATATCTTTTTTCACTTCACTGAAAGCTTTCTAATTCTAGAATTGATTTCACATTTTAAAGTTCACCTGAAATCAAGCAGAACCAAAACAATTTACAAACATAGAAGCTTGAATATATGAAAACAAGGTCTATTTGCTTTGTATGTGTAGGCATTCATCCGGTCATTTCAGTATATCAGCAGAGTTTATATATAATAATTGACAAATGCTCTTGCTTTTATATAATATTCTTTTATTGTACCTAAATATGTTAGATTATTATGCCTTTTACTGTGTGTAAAAAATTTAGCAGAAATCAAATAAATCACTGCATTATAAACAGATAAAAGTAGTATTTAGGTAAAAGCTGGGAGAAGTGGCTGGATTTTAGATGAATATTTGAAAGTAGACTCCACAGGATTTGCTTCTGCATTAGATGTGGAATGAGGGGAGATAATGGTCATCCAAGGCAGAATGATTCCATGGTTTTGGTCTGAGTAACTGGAGTGATGGAGTTTTATTTATTTTTATTTTATTTTTGGCTGTGTCATACGGCACGTGGGATCTTAGTTCCCTGACCAGGGACCAAACTGGTGCACCCTGCATTGGAAGCACGGATCTTAACTGCTGAACCATCGGGGAAGTCCTGGAGAGATGGAGATTTAAAGAGATTACTTCAGTAAGAGTTGGCACCCAAAAGGAAAAAAATCTTCTCTAATGAGAGTGCAGGCGGCCCCACATGTGAAGTCAGGGACAGTGGCCCAGAGTGCCAGGCTGCAATGGCACAGGAACGGCTTGGAGGAGTCACCCCACATCCGAGGTCAGGGGCGGTGACATTGAGGAGCCACCCCGAGCCTGAGGCCAGGGCTGGTGGCTGGGAGGAACAACCCAAGGAGCTGTGGCTGAGCAGGCACAGGAGGGCCTAAAGGAGCTATCCCACGTTGAAGGTCAGGAATGGCGGCGGTAAGGAGATACCCCTCATCCAAGCAGTGGCTGTGCTTTGCTGGACCAGCTGTGAAGAGATACCCCACGCCCAAGGCAAGAGAAACCCAAGTAAGATGGTAGCTCCTGCAAGAGGGCATCAGAGGGCAGACACACTCAAACCATACTCACAGAAAACTAGTCATTCTAATCACACTAGGACCACAGCCTTGTCTAACTCAGTGAAACCAAGCCATGCCTGCGGGGCAACCCAAGACGGGTGGGTCATGGTGGAGAGGTCTGACAGAATGTGGTCCACTAGAGAAAGGAATGGCAAACCACTTCAGTGTTCTTGCCTTGAGAACCCCATGAACAGTATGAAAAGGCAAAATGATAGGATACTGAATGAGGAACTCCCCGGGTCATTAGGTGCCCAATATGCTACTGGAGATCAGTGGAGAAATAACTCCAGAAAGAATGAAGGGATGGAGCCAAAGCAAAAACAATACCCAGTTGTGGATGTGACTGGTGATAGAAGCAAGGTCTGATGCTGTAAAGAGCAATATTGCATAGGAACCTGGAATGTCAGGTCCATGAATCAAGGTAAATTGGAAGTGGTCAAACAAGAGATGGCAAGGGTGAACGTCGACATTCTAGGAATCAGCGAACTAAAATGGACTGGAATGGGTGAATTTAACTCAGATGACAATTATATCTACTACTGCAAGCAGGAATCCCTCAGAAGAAATGGAGTAGCCATCATGGTCAACAAAAGAGTCCGAAATGCAGTACTTGGATGCAATCTCAAAATGACAGAATGATCTCTGTTCATCTCCAAGGCAAACCATTCAATATCACAGTTATCCAAGTCTGTGCCCCAACCAGTAATGCTGAAGAAACTGAATTTGAGCTGTTCTATGAAGACCTACAAGACCTTTTAGAACTAACACCCAAAAGAGATGTCCTTTTCATTATAGGGGACTGGAATGCAAAAGTAGGAAGTCAAGAAACACCTAAATAACAGGCAAATTTGGCCTTGAAATGCAGAATGAAGCAGGGCAAAGACTAATAGAGTTTTGCCAAGAAAATGCACTGGTCATAGCAAACACCCTCTTCCAACAACACAAGAGAAGACTCTACACATGGACATCACCAGATGGTCAACACCGAAATCAGATTGATTATATTCTTTGCAGCCAAAGATAGAGAAGCTCTATACAGTCAACAAAAACGAGACCAGGAGCTGACTGTGGCTCAGATCATGAACTCCTTATTACCAGATTCAGACTCAAATTGAAGAAAGTAGGGAAAACTGCTAGACCATTCAGGTATGACCTAAATCAAATCCCTTATGATTATACAGTGGAAATGAGAAATAGATTTAAGGGACTAGATCTGATAGATAGAGTGCCTAATGAACTATGGAATGAGGTTCGTGACATTGTACAGGAGACAGGGATCAAGACCATCTGCATGGAAAAGAAATGCAAAAAAGAAAAATGGCTGTCTGGGGAGACCTTACAAATAGCTGTGAAAAGAAGAGAGTCGAAAAGCAAAGGAGAAAAGGAAAGATATAAGCATCTGAATGCAGAGTTCTAAAGAACAGCAAGAAGAGATAAGAAAGACTTCTTCAGCGATCAATGCAAAGAAATAGAGGAAAACAACAGAATGGGAAAGACTAGAGATCTCTTCAAGAAAATCAGAGATACCAAGGGAACATTTCATGCAAAGATGGGCTCGATAAAGGACAGAAATGGTATGGACCTAACAGAAGCAGAAGATATTAAGAAGAGATGGCAAGAATACATGAAAGAACTGTACAAAAAAGATCTTCATGACCCAGAGAATCATGATGATGTGATTACTAATCTAGAGGCAGACATCTTGGAAAGTGAAGTCAAGTAGGCCTTAGAAAGCATCACTATGAACAAAGCTAGTGGAAGTGATGGAATTCCAGTTGAGCTGTTTCAAATCCTGAAAGATGATGCTGTGAAAGTGCTGCACTCAATATGCCAGCAAATTTGGAAAATTCAGCAGTGGCCACAGGACTAGAAAAGGTCAGTTTCCATTCCAATCCCAATGAAAGGCAATGCCAAAGAAAGCTCAAACTATAGCACAATTGCACTCATCTCACATGCTAGTAAGGTAATGCTCAAAATTCTCCAAGCCAGACTTCAGCAATACGTGAACTGTGAACTCCCTGATGTTCAAGCTGGTTTTAGAAAAGGCAGAGGAACCAGAGATCAAATTGCCAACATCTGCTGGATCATGGAAAAAGCAAGAGAATTGCAGAAAAACATCTATGTCTGCTCTATTGACGATGCCAAAGCCTTTGACTGTGTGGATCACAATAAACTGTGGACAATTCTGAAAGAGATGGGAATACAGACCACCTGACCTGCCTCTTGAGAAATCTGTATGCAGGTCAGGAAGCAACAGTCAGAACTGGACATGGAACAACAGAGTGGTTCCAAATAGGAAAAGGAATACGTCAAGGCTGTATATTGTCACCCTGACTATTTAACTTCTATGTAGAGTACATCATGAGAAACGCTGGACTGGAAGAAACACAAGCTGGAATCAAGATTGCTGCGAGAAATATCAACAACCTCAGATATGCAGATGATACCACCCTTATGGCAGAAAGTGAAGAGGAGCTAAAAAGCCTCTTGATAAAAGTGAAAGAGGAGAGTGGAAAAGTTGGCTTAAAGCTCAACATTCAGAAAATGAAGGTCATGGCATCCAGTCCCATCACTTCATGGGAAATAGATGGGGAAACAGTGGAAACAGTGTCAGAGTTTATCTTTGGGGGGCTCCAAAATCACTGCAGATGGTGACTGCAGCCATGAAATTAAAAGACACTTACTCCTTGGAAGGAAAGTTCTGACCAACCTAGATAGCATATTCAAAAGCAGAGACATTACATTGCCGACTAAGGTCTGTCTAGTCAAGGCTATGGTTTTTCCAGTGGTCATGTATGGATGTGAGAGTTGGACTGTGAAGAAGGCTGAGCGCCGAAGAATTGATGCGTTTGAACTGTGGTGTTGGACAAGACTCTTGAGAGTCCCTTGGACTGCAAGGAGTTCCAACCAGTCCTTTCTGAAGGAGATCAGCCCTGGGATTTCTTTGGATGGAATGATGCTAAAGCTGAAACTCCAGTACTTTGGCCACCTCATGTGAAGAGCTGACTCATTGGAAAAGACTCTGATGTTGGGAGGGATTGGGGGCAGGAGGAGAAGGGGACGACCGAGGATGAGATGGCTGGATGGCATCACGGATTCGATGGACGTGAATCTGAGTGAACTCCGGGAGATGGTGATGGACAGGGAGGCCTGGTGTGCTGCGATTCATGGGGTTGCAAAGAGTCAGACATGACTGAGCGACTGAACTGAACTGAACTGAACTGAATGAGAGTGGATAGGGGCAGCACAGATAAGGCCAGGGAGGCTCAACCCAGTTCAGAACCCGGAAGACAACAGCTGATTGTGTCAGTTCAATCTGAAAGAGAAGACAGAAAATGGTCCATGATGGTCAGTAAGGCAAAAGAATTTCCAGACAAAGGCAAGCTGAATCCTTGACCTGAACATTTGGTATATGTGGCCAGAGGGAAGTGGATGAGACTTCTTTCCTAGGCCAAACAAAGTTGATTTTTTAAATTTACTCAGCTACAATTGCCAACATTTACAATAAATGTTTTAAATTTTAAAAAAAGTAGCATTTATGCACAAACATTTGCTGATCTTGTCTTTAGAGTCACTCACCATCTCAGTATCAAGAAGAAAAGTCAGTATCCCTAATAAACTTTACATTTACTTCTACAGTTTTTAAAAAGTTCTCAGATTATATTGACCAAGATATTGAAACTGAATGCTTCAATCTCAGATTAAAGGTTCTCTTTTCTCTTAGTACAGGTTAGACCTGGTTCTCCGATGGGTTGCTTTCTCACTATCCACCTCCCTCCTTTTCCTGGGCTTCTTGTGCTGAAGTTGTGGCTAGGAAAGAAGAAAAAGATATTTCCTTCACTAACTGGGATTGGTGAACTCCCAGGTCTCTCTTGCAGTGGCCATAATTGCTCCTGATCTTGGCATCCCCTGTTCTCATCAGGACCAAGATTACTTAATTCTCAACCACTTTGAGGAGATACACTCAAAGCATGCAAGCATGCTAAGTCGCTTCAGTTGTGTCTGTTTCTTTGCAATCCTATGGGAATGTAGCCCGCCAGGCTCCTCTGTCCATGGGATTCTCCAGGCAAGAATATGGGAGTGGGTTGCCATGTCCTCCTCCAGGGCATCTTCCTGACCCAGGGGTCAAACTCACATCTCCTGCATCTCTTGCACTGGCAGGCGGGTTTTTTTTTTTTTTTTTACCACTAGTGCCACCTTTGAGGGGATCCACTTAAAGCAAGAAAGACTGTACTATCCTCTCCATGCGAAAGGGATTCTTTCCTCCTCGATCTTTCATGCTTTCTTTATTGCACTTCTCCATGCCCTAGCAGCATCAGACTCTCTAGTTCTGTGACTCACTAGAATTTATCCCAATATCTTTATAAGAGCTTGATTTAGCTAAAGAGATAGTGAAAGTGAAAATGAAGTTGCTCAGTCGTGTCCGACTATTTGTGACCCCATGGACTGTAGCCTATCAGGCTCCTCTTTCCATGGGATTTTCCAGGCAAGAGTGCTGGAGTGGATTGCCACATCAGCCAAATCTTCATGGAAGAAAAGAAAGGGCACTGATAGCACCTACTCACAAATTCTGTTTTTTTTCCCAAAATACTTCACTCACTCTCTCTTCTCCATCTTTTTTTTTTTTTTTTTGGTTGTTGTTAAAGACATGAGGGAGGGACAGCAGAAATGGCACATTTAATCAATCCTGTCAAGTTATTACTAGACCCTCAGCTATTAGTGCTTTGAACTTAAATTGTGGAACACATTACCAAATTTCAATTAAAATAGGTACTAGGTATTATAGTAAAATTACTACCTAACACACACACATAACTGTGAAACACAACTAAACACAACTGTGAAATTAGTAGTGGTCCATTTGGACTATGAGATCTCAAAGTAGCAATCCCATTAACATAACTTTCATATCTACATCAGGATGTGCAATTTGGACAAACTGTCTATCGAAAAAAAAGCATTTTACAAAAGCTAATAGTTTTGAGATTATTTTTAGAATCATATTTGTCTAGAGAATTTTTGTTCATTGATATCATGTTTCTTGTCTTGTGAGGATTTTTTAGAAGTATTAGGATCATACAACACAAGAATTTTAAGAGTCACAAAAATTATCATTGAATTATGGGAAATTCTGTAATGATGATGATCTAATAAGTAGGATGGATTATTTTGGAAGGAAATCATCAAGAAAAACAAACCAAAATCATTTCAGAGTTACTGGTTTGCTTTATTTAATCAGACTGCAACAGAAAAACAAACATGGATGATTGCCCGTTTGTTAAATAACACATACACAGATTATCTGGGATATGAATAGTTAGAATCATAGCACAAATGTTAGCTTTTAGTTTAGGATACATTTTGTATCTTTTAATTATTGAATTTACCATTAAGCTTATTTGACTGCATGTTATGAAACCTCCCTCATTATTAAAACAAACAAACAAACAAAAAAGTCATTTAAAATAAGCATAGCACAAAAGTAAGATATGAAAACACAGGGAGCCAAATTAGCTGTCTCATCATTTGTAGCTATTTTAAATGGCTTTGTGAGAATGGAGTGAATATAATTATTTCAAAAGATATAAAAAGCATTTGACAAAAAATTAACACTGACAAAAAATTAACACCCTTTCACAATAAAACACTCAACAATCTAGGTACAATGAATAACTTTCTTACACTGATAATGGGTATCTATGAAAAGCCAACAGTTAACATCATATTTAATGGCAAATAATTTGAACACTTTCTCCCAAAGCTTAGGAAAAAAAGACAAAGATTTTTAGTCTATCTACTTCTATTTAGCTTTGTCCTAGAGGTTATAATCAGGGCAAGTATCAAAGAAAATAAAAGTCATTTGGAGTGGAAAAGAAGATAAAACCTATCTCTGTTTGAGAAGGAAAATCCTTTTTATAGAAAACATTAAAGCACCCCTTAAGAAACTATTAGAATAATAAACTCAAAGTTGCAGTGCATAAGACCAATACAGAAAAAAGTTTTTTTCTTCTGAGTGAACAACTTACAAATGAAGTTTATAAATTTGTACTTTAAAGAGCATCCCCCAAGTAAAATACTTGAGGACAAATTAAAGTGAAAATTTTTAGACTGACACTGAAAAATAAATTTAGAAGTAGTTAAAATAAAAATAAAAGGTCGTCTAATGATCATAGATTGGAAGAGTAATAGCAGCGTTAGTCGCTCACTTGTGTTCAAACATTAAAACAATTGTGCAATTCATTGCAGTGCTGCCCTTTGTCACTCAGTTATGTCAAATTCTTTGTGACCTCATGGACTATAGCCCACCAGGCTCCCACTGTCCATGGGATTTTCTAGGCAAGAATTCTGGAGTGGGTTGCCATTGCCTTCTCCAGGGGGAGCTTCCTGACCCAAGGACTGAACCTGGGTCTCCTGTATTGCAGGCAGTTTCTTTACCATCTGAGCCACCAGGGAATTCTTTCATGGATTAAAAGACTTATACTCTTAAAAAAGGAATCCTTCCTAAGTTAATCTATCAGTTCAGTTCAGTCACTCAGTCGTGTCCGACTCTTTGCAACCCCATGAACCACAGCACGCCAGGCCTCCCTGTCCATCACCAACTCCTGGAGTTCCCTCAGACTCACGTCTACCGAATCGGTGATGCCATCCAGCCATCTCATCCTCTGTTGTACCCTTCTCCACCTGCCTCCAATCCCTCCCAGCATCAGAGTCTTTTCCAATGAGTCAACTCTTCACATGAGGTGGCCAAAGTACTGGAGCTTCAGCTTTAGTATCATTCCTTCCAAAGGAATCCCAGGGGTGATCTCCTTCAGAATGGACTGGTTGGGTCTCCTTGCAGCCCAAGGGACTCTCAAGAGTCTTGTCCAACACCACAGTTCAAAAGCATCAATTCTTTGGCGCTCAGCCTTCTTCACAGTCCAACTCTCACATCCATACATGACCACAGGAAAACCATAGCCTTGACTAGATGGACCTTAGTCGGGGAAATAATGTCTCTGCTTTTGAATATGCTATCTAGGTTGGTCATAACTTTCCTTCCAAGGAGTAAGCGTCTTTTAATTTCATGGCTGCAGTCACCATCTGCAGTGATTTTAGAGCCCCAAAAAGTAAAGTCTGACACTGTTTCCACTGTTTCCCCATCTATTTCCCATGAAGTGATGGGACTGGATGCCATGATCTTCATTTTCTGAATGTTGAGTTTTAAGCCAACTTTTCACTCTTCACTTTCACTTCTATCAAGAGGCTTTTTAGTTCCTCTTCACTCTCTGCCATAAGGGTGGTGTCATCTGCATATCTGAGGTTGTTGATATTTCTCCCGGCAATCTTGATTCCATCTTGTGTTTCTTCCAGTCCAGTGTTTCTCATGATGTACTCTGCATAGAAGTTAAATAAGCAGGGTGACAATATACAGCCTTGACGTACTCCTTTTCCTATTTGGAACCAGTCTGTTGTTCCATGTCCAGTTCTATCTGTTGCTTCCTGACCTGCATACAGATTTCTCAAGAGGCAGGTCAGGTGGTCTGGTATTCCCATCTCTTTCAGAATTTTCCACAGTTTATTGTGATCCACACAGTCAAAGGCTTTGGCATAGTCAAGAAAGCAGAAATAGATGTGTTTCTGGAACTCTCTTGCTTTTTCCATGATCCAGCGCATGTTGGCCATTTGATCTCTGGTTCCTCTGCCTTTTCTAAAACCAGCTTGAACATCAGGAAGTTCACGGTTCACATATGCTGAAGCCTGGTTTGGAGAATTTTGAGCATTACTTTACTAGCATGTGAGATGAGTGCAATTGTGCAGTAGTTTGAGCATTCTTTGGCATTGCCTTTCTTTGGGATTGGAATGAAAACTGACCTTTTCCAGTCCTGTGGCCACTGCTGAGTTTTCCGAATTTGCTGGCATATTGAGTGCAGCACTTTCACAGCATTATCTTTCAGGATTTGAAATATAGTTGATCTATAGATTTAGTTAAATACTTGAGACAAAACAAGGTAGGTTTTATGCAGAAATTGACAAGCTAATCCTAAACCTCACAGGGAAATGTAAGGACTCACAATAGCCAAAACAATTTTGAAGCACAGCAATAGAAGGCTACACTTTTGGACTTCCCTGGTAGTCCAGTGGGTAAGACTCTGAGCTCCCAATGCAAGGGACCTGGGTTCGATTCCTGGTCAGGGAACTAGATCCCACATGCTGCAACTAAGACTGAAGAGCCTGCATGCCACAACCTAGACCTGGCACAGTCAAATAAATTAATTAAATAAAAATTGAAAAAAAAAAAGAAAGGCTACACTTTCTGATTTCAAACTCACAACAAAACTACAATTATGAAGACTGTATAGTGTTAGGATTTAGATTAAAAGAAGTATAGATCAATGGAATAGAACTGAAAATCTCCAAGTATGCCTTTACATTTGTTGTCAATTTTTGATTAGCATGTTCAAAACATTCAGTGGCGGTCAGGTGGGGGAGTAGTCTTTTCAACAAATAGTGTTGGGACAACGGACTATTCATGTGGAAAAAAATGAAGTAGAAACCATACCTCCAGCACACACACACAAAAATTAAAAATGAATCAGACATACATATAACTGTTAAAACTATACACATCTCAGAATACATATTTCAAAGTACACCATGAAGAAAATGAAAATATTATATCTAACTGGGAAAATGTTTGCAAATAACCTGTATGTTAAGCCACTCATATTTGGGATACATAAAGGACCTATAACAATAATAGAAAATGAAGAATATAATTATAAAGTTATTTGTGGGAAAAAGATCTGAATAGACAAATTACAACATGAAAAATTCTCAGTATCATTACTGAGAGAGAAATGCGAATCAAACCATGATGAGATATCAACTCAGACACAGTACAATGGCCATACTCAAGGCCATATTAAAAAGTGTTGATGAGGCTGTGAAGATACTGGAGTCCTCCTATCCTGTTGGTAGGAATATAAAATGATGTAGCTATTTTAGACTTTTGACAGCTTCTCAAAATATTAACAGAGAGTTTCCATGACCCAGTCATTCCTAGATATTTGCCCCAGAGGTATAAAAATATGTTCACACAAAAATGTGTACACAGATGATTACAAAAGCATTATCTATAATGACTAAGAAATCTAAATGCCATAACTGTTGAATGGATAAAAATGTGGTATATCCATACAACGGAATACTGTTTGGGAATAAAAAGAAATGGAGCAGCCATATAAAATCCTATAATATAGATAAACCTTGAAAACATAATGCTAAGTGAAAGAAACACAATTTTTCCATGAAAGAAATAATAAACTGGACTTCATTAAAATTAAAAAAGAAAACTTGTGCTCTACAAAAGACAATAGCAAGAAACTAGAGACAATATTTGAAAAGACATATTCAATAAAGAACTGTCATCCAAAATACACAAAGAACTCTTAAAACTCAACAGTAAGAAAAAAATCTGGCTAAAATGAAAGCAAATGATCTGAACAGGAACCTCATCAAAGATAATATGCACATGGCAAATAAGCATATAATAGATGCATTATATCATATGCTACCAGGAAAATGGAAATTAAAAACAATGAGATATGACTATTCGGACAGTGAACTATTCAGTGGTAAACAAAAAGCTATCGAGCTCTGGGAAGATATGTAAGAAACATAACTGTTACATATATCTAAGTGAAAGAAGCCAGTGTGAAAAGCCTAGACACTATATGACTCCAATTATATGACTATCTGGAAAAGGGGAAACTATTGGACAGTTAAGAGATGAGTGGTTGCCAAGGGCTGTGGGGGAGATATGAATAGGCACAAACACTTTTTAGGGCAGTGAAACCACTCTGCATATTATATTTATGGACATCGGCCATTATACATTTGTCTAATGTATAAATTCACACAGTGCACAACACTGAGTGAGCTTTAATGTGAATTAAAATGTAATTACAATGTGTCAATGTAGATTTATTAATTCTAACAAATATGCCATTCTGATGGGGGATGCTGTTGATAGGCTAGACAGTACATTTGTGGGGTCACAGGATATGGGAAGTCTCCACAGCTTCCACTTAATTGTGAGGCAGACCATACTGCCTTCGAAAAATAAACTCATTAAAAAAAAAAAATCCCCACAAAAACAGAAATGAAAGAAGACTGCTGAATGTACCTCTTCATTTAAATCCATGAGACCTGAGAAAGACTGACTTAGGGATCTTGGACCTTGCTCTGATGTAGGTGAAGTAGATGAGCTGACATGCCAAAGGACTGCTAGTTGACATTCTTAGGATTGCTAGGTATCTGTGCTCAGTGGCCACTCTGGAAAAGCACTGCAAAATGCCCCCAGGCGGAAACTGAGTCTCTAGAGTGCAGACATCAGTATGGAGAGTATGAAGATGCTGCAGTGGAAGGCACTAGGACGAAGGCTTAGTGATGAATCAGAATTCTGACAAGAGAGAATATTCTATGATCTCCTCCCATTTACCTGAATGCCTAATTAGAATAGATATGATACGTGAACTGGCCATTTCGGCCTTATCCTTTACACAGAAAGTCTTAAATTCTACTCCTGTCTAGTTTTAATCATTTATAATAAATAGGGAACATTTGAATTGCCCAACCTTCCTAAGTAGCCAGCACAGAAGCAGTACAGAGTGCTTCCCTGGCAGCTCAGTGGCAACGAATCTTCCTGCCAATGCAGGAGATGTGGGTTCGAATCCTGAGTTGGGAAGATCCCCTGGGGAGGAAAATGGCAACCCACTCCAGTATTCTTGCCTGGAAAATCCCATGAAGAGAGAGCCTGATGAGCTATAGTCCATGGGGTTGCAAAGAGTTGGATACAACAGGCTCCGCTGTCCATGGGATTCTCCAGGCAAGAATACTGGAGTGGGTTGCCATTTCCTTCTCCAAACTTAATGACTAAACAACAAAGCAGTATAGAATTGGTGCGGGACACGTGTGAGATCATATATATATGTATATATAATATATATAATATATATATATATTAATGGCAACACATGGAGTAGAGGTTTTGATTGTAAAAACTATGTTTGTGGTAGGCTTGTCTGGGGAGTTCATCAGGCATATGGCTTTTGTATATTAACAGAAGACATATCAAAAACTAATCAAGGTATCTCCTTCAATCACCTAACTGTAGCTGAATGAGAAAGATTATACAGCAAGTATTCAGACCACAGGGACTTGTATGCCATTATAGTCTAGATTAAGGTTTTCTTTTCATCACGAATTGTGGAGTCCAGCCAGAACAATTTGCATTCTGGGGGACTGAATTCTGGGTTTCCCAGGTGGCATTGGTGGTAAAGAACCATCCTGCCAATGCAGGAGGCATAAGAGATAAGGGTTCAGTCCCTGGGTCAGGAAGATCCCCTGGAGGAGAGCATGGAAATCCACTCCAGTATTCTTGCCTGGAGAATCACATGGTTTGTGTTTATTGTAACACCACAAGGGTATTAGAATTTGCTGCCCTGTTGTCATAACCCGGTCAAGAAGGTTTTGGGCCTCACAGTTATTTAGAGTCATTTGTTAGTAAACCGCACTGATAATATCATTTAAGCTGACTTAGAGATTGAAACACTGAGAATTGTAGTCACCTAGGTGACAAATAGAAGGTTTCTGATAAATTCAGCTTATATCCAAGGCTTATATCAAACTGTGAAATTCCTGGAGCAACCACGGCCATTCTTCAAACTCTAAAAAATATGTTATTTCCCACTGACCCTGTCACCAGGCAAAAATCTCAGAGACTAGCAAGTTGTTCAGATGTTTTATTTAGGAATTCTGTTGATCCTTATTCCCAAGGGACAGAAAGATGCCGGAATATAAATGAAGGCTGGGCTGAAACAAGCATGAAAAGTTTTACAAAGGGCTGTGGCTTACGCAGTGCTAGTAGGTTCTTAAGAACAGTCAGTGGGGTATCAGTAGCATAAGCAGAATAAGCAGAAACTGGGGTCCTGGGCAAACTGAGTAAAGCAACCAGAAGAGGGCTCTTGGGGTTTACTTTCAAAAGCTGCCTAATGCAGTGCCTCAGCATAGCTCGAGTGAAAGACAATTGCTAGCTTCTTCCTGCAGGGAAGCAGATGCACCTTGGCAACAGAAGGGTATCAGAAAATTCGGAAGTCAGAACACTGAGCTGGGTGAAGTCAGAGAGACATCTGTGCAGAGGGAGGAAAAAGGCCAGCACAATCCACTGTTGAAGTTGTCAGCTAAAAACTGGCATTTGCCTTCTAACACTATAAAAGTCCATCTAGTCAAAGCTATGGTTTTTCCAGTAGTCATGTATGGATGTAAGAGTTGGACCATAAAAAAAGACTGAGCACTGAAGAATTGATGTTTTCAAGCTTTGGTTGCTGGAGAAGACTCTTGAGTCTCTTTCACAGCAATGAGATCAAAACAGTCAGTCCTAAAGGAAATCAACCCTGAATATTCATTAGAAGGACTGATGCTGAAGCTGAAGCTCCATGCTTTGGCCACCTGATGTGAAGGACCAACTCACTGGAAAAGACCCTGATGCTGGGAAAGACTGAGGGTGAGAGGGGAAGCAAGCGACCGAGGATGAGGTGGTTGGATGGTGTCACTGAGTCAATGGACATGAGCTTGAGTAAACTCAGAGAGCTGCAGTTCGTGGGGTCACAGTCAGACATGACTTAGCGACTGAACAACAACAAATATACCTCTACAAGGTTTAAATCACACACGCTTCTGGCCTTTAACACTTTCTGAAAGGAGTTCAGGATGGAGACCAGAAATAAGGCACTGTGTGCTCTGGAAAACTGACAGATCTTCAGATAGATATTTTCAGGAGTTGATTTTATGATCCTAATTCTCACATCTCCTCATATCCAGAAAATCAAAATCCCTTCATGGTGATCAGCTCCTTGTGACTAGCAGAAAACCTCGATTGCATTCAACTCCCCCTTCACCAAAATCTTATATACTCACTTTTCCCCGCTGCCTTTTTGGAGCAGGACTGAAAGCAGATGTTTGCAAATCAGCAACAGGGCCCAGAGAAGGTGAAAGTGATGGAAGGAGAAGAGATGAGTTAGCACAGAGGGTAAGACAGTAGAAGCAAACCAGTGTCAAGCCCTCTTTGGAAGACTGCAGATATTTACTCCGTCTTAGGCAGTAGCAAATGGCCTTGCTCTGAACTCAGTCAAATGAGCTGAGCTCATACATAATAAAGAAAAAATATCTGGTTTGTTCAGTTATGGAAGATTCTATAGGTATTTGGAGAACTAAAGTGAGCCACAAAGATACTCACCTTAAAGCCACATTTCCAACTTGGCACGGGATTTGAATGCTAGAGTACAAACCTTCAGCTTCCCGGGTGGTGCTAGTGGTAAAGAACTGGCCTGCCAATGCAGGAGACGTAAGAGACCTGGGTTCAATTCCTGTGTTGGAAGATCCTTTGCAGAAAGGAATGGCTACCCACTCCAGTGTTCTTGCCAGGAGAATCCCATGGACAGAGGAGCCTGGCAGTCTACAGTCCACAGGCTCACAAAGAGTTGGGCTTAACTGAAGCAGCTTAGCACAAACGTACAAGCCTTAGGTCCCAAGACCCAGATGGGGGATATGGGGGCACTAGTGCTCAGCCATGTTGAGTGGGTTAAGAGACAACTAACTTCCCTTTCACCTACTATAACCATTAATGTAATAAAATAAACAAATCCTATCTCCCCCCCCCCAAAAAAAAAAAAAAAAAAAAAAAAAAAAAAAAAGAAAAAAAAAAAACAAACCTCTTTCAATGTCAATAGAAAAACACTTGAAAGTTACAGTAGCTAAAATGCTGAGGATGTCAATGAATGAAAAGCTGACAAATAGTTTATATTTTACTCTACAAAAAGCCCCTGGGGTGGGCTACTATTGAGTATAACTGAGATTAACATTTATTCTACCCTAGGTCAGTAAATGAAATCTTCCTTCAGAATCAGACTTTGTCTGAAATTCAAGAGGCAGCACCACTGTAGGTAGGAGGGGTGCCAAGCAGACCTATTAATTTTGCTTTGTTCAAACTCCTTTTCATGATCACCTAGCTTTCTTGAACTTGCCTACTGGTTCTTACAAAATGAAATTGAATATGAAAGATGCAAGAAAGCATCCCCTGGTGCAATGATTCACAGCACAAACCAGGCTGGTAACAACCAAGTGGCTGTCTTGCAGAGTATGAAGGAGGATATTTGCATATATATAGTGTGGTTCCTGGTAGAGCTCTCCTTGGAATTTTTGAAATTTGGGCCTGAATTGCAAACACATTTTATATGCTCACTTGGTGAAGGAAGCAGCCTGTTTGTCATTTTCCGTGTTTATTCATTTCTACTGTGTTACTGTTAATGTTGTTTCACATGATCTTTGCAGAATTCTGAAATCCCAAAGGGGAAAGAGACCATTTTGACATAACTTTTTTGATGGGGCAGACTGATGAATAAAATATGGTCGTTGTCTTCTTTGCTCATGCTGTGGATGGATGGGTGTGTAGCTTTCAATATACAACACATTAATTTCAAAATATGTTTTAAAAGAGAAAGAAGGCCCTTTTCAAAAATAAGCATTATTAAGGTAATGACAGAAAGTCAAAGTGGTATTTCTCTCTCTATTGATTCCTAAGCTTTATCAGTTGTGACTGACTTAGGAACACTGATTGTTTTTGGTAGAAATCAATTATCTTGAAGCATGTAAGGATAAGCAAACATTTCCCTACTGAATTTACTTTTCTTTTTCCAATTAGCTATCTTACATGCTTGCCAGTAATAATAGAATTTCACTTTTCCTTGCTTTCAACCATGCATAACTGGGTATGTAAAAATTCCAACTATTTTCTACTTCCCAAATTTATAAATAGTGTACGCATAGCATTATTAAAAATGGTTTCTTACCGAGTGATTTTTTGTTCCGTTTCCTATAGCTTGCCTGGCCTTAGTTCCTGTCTTCCTTTTCTGTTGTTTCCTGTGGCGGTGGTGGTAGTTCAGTCACTAACTTGTGTCCGACTCTTTGCAATCTCATGGGCTGCAGCATGCCAGGCTCCTTTGTCCTCCACTATCTCCCAGAATTGGTTCAAATTTATGTCCATTGAGTCAGTAGGAAAATATTGAGAATTTTTCAGACAATATAGGAGCATCTAAGGTAAACCCTCAATTTCATGCTAAAAGCTTAAGAAATTATACCTTTATAAGACTGGTTTAATTTTGTTCAGACTACTTAATTCTCATTGGGCGCTGCTTGATTTCCTTCATATCTAGTGTGTGTGTGTGTGTGTGTGTGTGTGTGTGTGTGTGTGTGTGTGTGTGTGTGTGTTGGGGGGATAGGCATCCCTTTTTGATGCCGTAATTCAGTCAATTTACCATACACAATCACAATTTATGTTACAAACATAAAGGCAACAGGTGTATAATGTACTCAAATCTCTTTCTTAAATATTCACCTCCACCCTGTTATTTGGATCCAGAGGACATTAACCAAAGCTTTAGGAGATGATCTGACATACTGTTGTTGAAAAATTGAGTCTTCTGTCACAGGCACAGAAAAGCCACCAATTCTGGTAATTTTATTACCAACAATAGCTTGAGCAAAGCATTATCCATCCCTGCAGCGAATGGAGCTTCTCATCAGATGTCAATAGCTGTGCATTCCCCTCATTTAAGGATTACATCATTTGCTGCAGAGACAGCCTAAGTACCTTTAAGTACAGGTTCAAACCAATTTAAATCTCTGCTGCCTTATCGTTTCCCATAAATTGAAGATTTTTCTACCTTGAGAAATAAGATCCAAAGTATGTATCTCTTAAAATTTGATGATGAAGTAAAAGTGGGGTCTTTCACGGGGCATCTGATCAAGGACTTTTCACTGATATGATTGTGGAAGATGATAATGCCTAGATGCAATTTGCGTAATTGTGTGTGTTGGAGGATTGAAGTATTGTCAGAATATTATTTAAGCCATAATATTTGCTATGGAAAACATTTAAGCTATGAACGTTGTCTAAACTGATAATGGTACTTCTCAAAAATAACCATCAATGCCATAAATAAAAGGTATTGTCTTTTATTTATAAAAGGTGGATGTCCGGCAGGAAGGTGACGAAGTTCAATGTGATTGTCCTGGGGCAAGAATTTTGATCACTTTGCAGTGTTTTCTATAATTGCTGAGACTCAAATACTATTTTACTCTGCCACGTAATAAAGTAAGGGTGCTTAATTCACTGGATAATAAAGCCTCAGGAAGCAAAATTTCACTGAACTCTTAAACATAGATGACAGGTCACTGTATGATACTATGTATTCTTCGAGGAACAAATTAATACTTTCTAATAAATTACTACTATACCAAAATGTTAAAAACATAAAACTTTTTTAAGAGTAAGTAGTTTCCAGAAGGGCCAATAAGTTCCATTTTAACTTGGAATTAGTGTTATAAATATATTTCAATAATCAGAGTAACAGAGACTCACCATGTTGGAATCATCTGGAGTATTGATTCTACCTGCAGTATTGTGTATATCAATAAAAGACACTAAAAATGAAGATGGGTTATTTTATGCATTTCAGCATCTTCATAGGAGCCTATGGCTGTGTGGAAGAGTGTTTTTGCATATTTGTGTGTTCCTGTGTGTTTTTAGGGAACTAGACTATGGAAATGTCTTTGTTAAAGTACTTGACAATTTTTTTAAAAACTGTATTTTGTATTGGAATATAACTGATTAACAATGTTATGATAGTTTCAGGTGAACAGCAAAGGGACTCAGCCATACATGTACATGTACCATTCTTCCCCAAACCAACGAGGACCTACTGTACAGCACACGGAACTCAGCTCAGTGTTACATGGCAGCCTGGATAGGCTATTTGGTTAAGATATTTGACAATTTTATATCCCGTAAGCCAAAAGCTTTAAATTGAAAATGAGCTAAATGTTACTTGTTATAATTCTTTACCTTTTTTTTTTTTAAATTCTTGATGAAGATTGAAGAGAGTTGGCTGTATGTAATATCACTTAATTTCCAGGTTATCTCTGATTTTCTGGGTTTAAAATTTTCTTCTTTTTCCCTAAATATTTTAATCACTTTACCTTTTCTACTGCGAATTATTTCTAAGTTTTCTAGATCATGAAACTCTAAAGAACTGTGCCCAAAAGTAGTTTCTCTCACCTTGGAAAATGTCAACTTGATTACCATCCCTCTGACTCAGACTCAAGAGTTGGCTCATTAAATTTCTAAATATTTTCACATGGATTGATGTCTAATCTCTGACTTTCCCATTACTGTAATTACCAGAGGAAATTCTGGGCTTGAGATTGATGTTGAAACTTGTGAGGGAAGGCAGTATCATTTATTGCGTAGGAACGGTGGTAGAAGTTATGTCACAGATGAGAGCTATTTATTTCTAGACAAACTCAGCTCTAGCAGACTGGGACATGGAGGTCCAGCCATGACCAAGGCCAGGTGGGACTGTACAGTCAGAGGCAATGTGGCTGGATAAAGTGTAAAGTCCTTTATAACACCAAGAGTGTATTGTTTGAAATACTGAAATACAGGGACTGTCACCTGGACCAGAGAATTTCAAGGACCAGAACTGGTGTAAGAACAAAATTGCATGCTTGGCATCAGAAGGGTCAGGGGGTGGTTAGGTGCATATAACCGGATCAGAGGCTCTTGAGATTTTGGTCAAAGTCTTTCAGGAAGGGAAAGGAGAGCTGGCAAAGAGGGACAGACTCACTGGCATTACATGTTGTCACAGTTATAGGCAAATGGGATGGAAACAGATGGTATTTGTTATCATTTTTCACTTTCCTTAAAGAAAACTAATTAAATTTTGCTTTCATAGCCCACAAGATTTTAGTTAAAATGTCACTTGTAACAGAAAGGTATCTAAAATAAGTTATGGGCAAAATTTTTAAAAGGGTAGCCATACAATAGACAAGTTTCTCTTAGCTCTGTTTCTGTGGTCTCCTGTGAAAAATAATATGACAGTATCTTTAGTGCGATTATATCTACAAGAGCCTATCATCTTAAATCAAGCTGCTCCAACAGCTGTTTTAGAAATCAGGGTTCTTCTCTATATAAAAATTTACAGGCAAATAAAGTCACCCTGTCCTGTGCTTCATTATATTATTTACTGTCATGAGTAAAAGTAACACGATCAGAGTTGTACCTATGATTTTACATAGTTACACTGGGCACAGCCATGATGCCATGTACATAAGCCTCTGGTTCAAATCAAGCCGCACTCTCTGAATTATCTCACAATGGCACCGAGTGCAAGGGGAGGTGGAAGGACTGCCCTGAAGGTGACTCTAGGGTTAAATCAGCTCAAAGTGAGTCTTCAATGTCTAAGACTCTCCATAGTAATCTGAATCTATCCTCATATGCCATGGTGTTTATTCAAATCATTTGAAATATATGCTATGTTGCCTATGACCTCAACAACCCTACAACAGATAAAATCTCTACTCATCTACTGGGCTTCCTTGATGGCTCAGTGGGTAAAGTATCTGCTTGCAATGCAGGGGACACAGGAGACCCAGGTTCTATCCCTAGGTCTGGAAGATCCACTGGAGGAGGAAATGGCAACCCACTCCAGTATTCTTGCCTGGAGAATCCCATGGACAGAGGAGCCTCGTGGGCTATATAGCCCAAAGGGTTGCAAAGGGCCAGATACAACTGAGCACACACATTCATTTATCACAGAATTGCTTCCTTCTTCCCTGCTCCTGTATGCTAACAGCATGATTTGGCAATGGATAAAATGCATACAATCGGAGAACACCAAAACAATTTCAGCTTGTCTCACAGAGCACATTTTGACCCACTATCCCCTCCCTCTGTATGAGGAAGGTACTTTTCAACCAAGGAACCCCCAAAGCCCTTTTAATAATTACCTTGATATATATATATATATATATATATATATATATATATATATATATATACACTCCACCATTTACCTCTGCACGTGACCACCATTCTCAAAACCATAAGGAGCTATTTTAGACTGAAAGGCATGAGGGACCATTCCATCAAGAGGAATACAGCAAATTTTCTCCCTGTTAGAAACTGAAGATATTACTCAAGCCTACTTTTATCAGCCATGGCTGCAGACATTGCCATTAAAGAGCACTTGGATTCAGCTGGATATAACCAAAGGAAAATGATTTTAAATCAAATAACAACAGGGTGTGGAAAATCTTGCCATCTGATAGATCTTGAGACACTGTAATTTCAAAGCATGCTAACATCTTCAGTGCTGATAAGAATAGTCTCTGATAATCATGTGCCAGAGAGAATTTCACATCCTAGGTTTAAAAATTGAAGAGGTCAAATATAAAGTCACAGATATGAAAGGAATATGAAATTTGACCACACAAACTGGGAAATCAATCCATTTAGATTTTCTCAACTATAACTTATTTTCAAATGCTCATGGAATGAGTGTAAGGGGCAAGAGTAAACCTTGCTTTTCTCCTATCCCTTTTGTTCATGTTAAAAAACACAGATTAAAAAAAATGATGAGTGGTTAAAAATTATATACGAGTCTGTATTTCGATGTATTAGCAATACTGGCCAAAATACATGCTTGATTGATTTTTGCATTAGTGAAAGTAACATTGAGCACTACCAGTTGTCAAATTCTGGTTTGGCTTATTTACCACATCTCTCATCTCGGGGCATCTGTTAAACTGGATTCTTTGCTCTGTGGCTCTTACACACACACCATCTAATCCCAGGTCACGCTGTTAATCCTCATTTGTTCATTATTCACTTCACACATGGGTATGAAATACCATGTGTTGGAAGTATATGCTATTTACTTGACAGGCACTTGTGAACAAAGTCTTTCATAAATTAAATAGTTTCCATTCCAAGGGCTGTGAAGTTGCCACAGGCCAAGGGGGCCTGGTCCTGGCAGCCTCTCAGCTGAAGTGGAGGGAAGAGCATCTCCAGAATGCTCCAGGGATGGAGTCCCCTCCAGCTGGCTCTGTGACATGCTGCTCAGCACTGCCCAGTAACAGGGCCCACTGTCATCTCAGAAACTGGGCTTGTTTTATGAACTGAGCTCCATAACTACAGCTCGGTAGTAGGGAAGGTGAAAAAAAACGATGGGCCAACAATGAATGTCCTAGGGAAGGGGGGAAATGGGGAGCTGATGTTCAATGGGTTAGAATTTCAGTTTTGCAAAGAAAGAATAATTCCAGAGATATTTTGCCCAACTCTGTGCATGTGGTTACCAGTACGGTAGTGTACACTTAAAATGGTTAAGACAGTGCATTTTATCTTGGGCTTTTTGCAATAAAAAATGCGTATCAAGAGATCAAGAGAGCACAGAATCACACTGATAGGAGGCCTAATGCATATTAGCACATGTTTATAGGTGGTGTCATGAGCTGAATTTGGTCGCCTAAACTTTATATGTTGAAGTTCATAGCTCAGGCAGTAAAGAATCTGCATGCAATGTAGGAGACCAGGGTTTGATCCCTGTGTTGGGAAGATCTCCTGGAGGGAATGGCAACCCACTCCAGTATTCCTGCCTGGAGAATCCCATAGACAGAGGAGCCTGGAGGGCTACTGCCCATGAAGTCACAGAGAGTCGGACATGACTGAGCAACTTTCACTAACCCCAGTGCCTCAGAACTGTACTGGGTGATTGAGTTTTTAAAGAGGTGATTAAAGTAAAATCAGCCTTTACGGTGGGCTCTAAACTGATATGAAATTTGGACACAGGGCAGGGATGTAAGTACACAGAGGAGAGACCACCTAAGAATATAGTGAGAAGCAGCCATCTGCAAGCCAAGGAAGGAGCCCTCAGAAGAAATCAAACCCACTGACACCTTAGTCTCAAACTTCTAGCCTTTAGAACTGTGAGAAAACTTGTTGTTTAAACAATAAACAATCCCCAAAATGAATACGGCAACCCACTCCAGTACTCTTGCCTGGAAAATCCCACGGATGGAGGAGCCTGGTAGGCTATAGTCTATGGGGTTGCAAAGAGTCGGACACGACTGAGCGACTTCACTTTCACTTTTCACAAAATGAATATGCCCCTAATATTAATAACTCCTATTTAGTGAATAACTAATATTTAGTGAATAATTTACTATTTGTCAGAGACTATTCTCAACTCTTTAGTCCACATCAGTCGTAGGAAATAGGCACAGTATTTTATTATACAAGGACATCATATAGACATACAGAGGATTCAGATGTATTCTACTACGAAATGTCAGTTATTGTTTATAGAGTTTTTGTTGTTCTTCAGTTGCTCAGTAGTGTCCAACTCTTTGTAACTCCATGGACTGCAGCACGTCAGGCTTCCCTATTCTTCACTATCTCCTAGAGTTTGATCAATTTCATGTCCATTGAGTCAGTGATGCCATCAAACCATCTCATCCTCTGTTGCCCCCTTCTCCTCCTGCCCTCAATCTTTCCCAGCATCAGAGAGCATCTTCTCCAAAGACTTGGATATCAGAGAGCCAAAGCATTGGAGCTTCAGCTTCAGCGTTAGTCCTTCCAGTGAATATTCAGGGTTGATTTCCTTTAGGATTGATTGGTTTGGTCTCTTTGCAGTTCAAAGGCTCAACAGTCATCACCAGCAGTATAGTCCAAAGCATCAAATCTTGGCCACTCAGCCTTCTTTACGGTCTAGCCCTCACTCCGTGCATGACTACCAGAAAAACCATAGCTTAGACTAAATGAACTTTATTGGCAAAGTGATGTCTCTGCTTTTTAATTCGCTGTCTAGGTTTGTCATTGCTTTTCTTCTAAGAAGCAGGCTTCTTCTAATTCATGGCTGTAGTCACCATCTGCAGTGATTTTGGAGCCCAAGGAAATTAAGTCTGTCCCTGTTTCCATTTTTTTCCCCCATCTATTTGCCACTATGAAGTTTAAGTTATTGTTTATAGACTTAAATAGTTGTATAAGAAGGTGGAATTTTAAAAAGATTTTGTGTAAGGTAACATAGGATATATACACATATATGGTGTTATGAGCTGAATTGTGGTGCCTAAAATTTATATGCAATTTAATACTGTACACTTAAATGGAAAAGCAACAAATATGTTCTCCTTTAAGTGGTCAATCAGCTGAAATTCTCTATTTACAGTACATTTGGATGAGACAGCCATATAAACTACTTCAATATGTTACTTTTCTAGCTGTTTTCTATAATCAGTAACTCCCAGTGAGTTAGAAAATGGGGTGATTCATCTGACCTTTGAAGCTCTAATTGCAACCAGGTATTGCAGACTGTTCAGCTTGTATGAATCTCACCCTTCTGGCCTGCCTTCTGACTCTTCATTTTAATTGACTTAGAATATGATCAGAACCAGTGAGCTGTGTTAATAGGTGTAGTAGAAACACATAGGTACTTATATAACTCTTGTATATATTGAGGTATTTCATGCACTTTTCAAATTTATTTTTAAGAACTGAAATTTTCTAAGCTGTTTTTTTTTAAAAAAATATATCAGTAATAAGATAGACGGAATACAACTTCATAAGGAAAACGGCTGCTACAAATTTCTCATTTTTGTTTTTCATTCATCTTTCAAAAATTTCAGCTATTCTAATATCCCCACCATACATATCCTCTAAAGTGTTCTTTTCGTCCTAACATATTTTGTAGTACTTTTGGCTAGTGAGAGAGCACCTGGTTACAAGGGGTTGGTACCCTGTCCAAATAGCTCCCTCAGAAGGAGGGATTGTGGTTGAAGATAGATATATCTCTTGGTAGTCCCGGAAAACATGCTTATTTCTGGCAAGAATCAGCCAAGGTAGACTGATTCCTTATCATCCTTACATATCCATCTCTGAAGGTAATTTCAGAATTAAGGAATCCTCTTTCTTTTGTGCCGACTTGTCCATCAAACATCCTTCCAGCTTCCCCACAGCCCTCTCTAGCTTAAAGTCCAATGCGTGCACACACACACACACACACACACAATAGGTCAAAGCTATATAAAGCATGCATGCTAAATCTCATTAATTGTGTCCGACTGTTTGCAACCCCATGGACTGTAGCCCACCAGGTTCCTCTATCCATGGGATTTTCCAGACAAGTATACTGGAATGGGTTGTCATGCCCTTCATCAGGGAATCTTCCTGAGTCAGGGATCGAACCCGTGTCTCTCATGCCTCCTGCATTGGCAAGTGGGTTCTTAACACTAGTGCCACCTGGGAAACCCCATGCAAAATAATTTACTTAGGAAATAATTATATTTTTCCCACTCAGTACCAAGGAAAATAATTGAGGTCCAGAGATTGATAGCAAATAAACTTTTAGTAAAGACCGACAGTAAATAAGTCTAAAGTCACATGGCCTGGAAGGTGACATCTGTCACCTCACTTCTATTCAGAGTCTACTGTAGGAAAATTAGCATGGTATTTGGAACACACATGTGAAAGTTGTTTTTAAATGACATTTCAGCATTTCTTGCGTCACTTAATGTCTCTCATAATAGAAATATGGAGAAGCCATTTTTAGAGGATAACACTTGAGAACCTATATTGGTTTGAAACAAAGAATCAAAAGTCTTAATGGGAAGGTTGAAAAGCCTTCAGAGATGGATATGATAAGTAATCAATCTACCTTTGTTGGTTCTTGGTAGAAATGAGCATGTTTTTCGGACTACCAAAAGATATCTCCATCTTCAACCACAACCCCTCCTTGTGATGGAGCTATTTTTGACAGGGTATCCACCCTTTGCAACCAGATGGTCTTTCAATAATTGGTGTTTGTTACCCTACAGAGTAGAAATGGATGCTTTTCTGGCAGAAATTTGAAGAAAAGTACCTTCTTTTCTTCTCTTTTTGTTAAAAAATAAATTCTGAAAGAAAACTAGAGACTTGAGAAAATTGTCTCTAAAAAGAATTAAGCAAAAGGCCATGGCCACATGGGGGCAGGCAGGCTCGCGACCCATCAGGAAGATCTCTTAGATCCTGCATGAGTGGTACCTGAAGGATGGAGTCCGGTGGGGGTTCTGCTTAACATGTGGGAGGAAGAAGTAGGGAAAGATCAGCAGCTATCGGAAACTCACGTTTTAGAGTTATTACAGTTAAGCTATGTGCAAAGCTTCAGAGTAGAGAAAAGTTAAAGGGCAGGGGAATGCAAGAAATTCTTCCATGATTATGATTCCAAGGGAAAATAAGGGAGATTACAAAATTTCTCACAACAACATGGAAGAGCTGTTCAAATATAAGCAGGATATCCCAAAGCTTCCACTTTTGGGAACCTTAGTATTATGACAGTGATATGATACTAATCTTATTCACTGTATTACATTTTCTTTTTCCCCTTGTTTTCATAAAATCACTGTACTCCTTACCTTGAGATAGATTATCCTTAGTGAAAATTAGATATAGTGGTTCAGTAGGTCATTGGGTGGCAAGTTAATTACAATAAATCTCTCACACCCTGGAAGATTCCTCAGTATCTCCTCAATAATAAATGCTTAATATTTATTCTGGCCATGAGAACCTTTTCCCTTCAGCAGAACCTTAGTCAGCACCACTATCTGAAGGTTTATGGATGCTTGATCCAGAATATCACATCCAAACAGAAGATTCACTTCACAGCAGAGGAGATATATAGGAGTGACCACGAGATTCATTATTGTATCATGTACCAAGACATTCAGAAGTAGTTGACTTCATGCAACGCTAAAGGGGCTACCTTGGTGACTCAGATGGTAAAGAATCCACCTGCAATGCAGGAGATCTGGGTTTGATCCCTGGGTTGGGAAGATCCCCTGGAGAAGGAAATGGCAACCCACTCCAGTATTGTTGCCTGGAGAATCCCCATGGACCGAGGAGCCTGGCGGGCTTCAGAGATGGCAAAGAGTTGGACATGACTGAGTCACACACACACACACACACACACACACACACACACACACACACACACACACAGTGTTAAGGTAGCCTACTAGAGGTATATCTGAAGCACCAGCATGGAAGTAATTCTCTGAATTCATGAGTATTTTTTAGGTTTCCCTGGTGGCTCAGATTGTAAAGAATTTGCCTGCAAATTGGGAGACCCAGCTTTGATCCGTGGGTCAGGAAGATCCCCTGGAAAAGAGAATGGTTACCCACTCCAGGATTCTTGCCTGGATAATTCCATGCACAGAGGAGCCTGATGGGCTACAGTCCATGCGATTGCAAAAAGCTGGACATAAATGAGTGACTAACACTTTCACTTTTCATATGTATTCAGTCAGTTCAGTCGAGCACTCATATCTGACTCTTTGTGACCCCATGGACTGAAGAAACAGGTTTCCCTGTCCATCACCAACTCCTGGAGACTACCCAAACTCATGCCCATCACATCGGTGATGCCATCCAACCATCTCCTCCTCTGTCATGCCCTTCTCTTCCCACCTTCAATCTTTCCCAGAATCAGTGTCTTTTCCATTGAGTCAGTTCTTCACATCAGGTGGCCAAAGTATTGGAGTTTCAGCTTCAGCATCAGTCCTTACAATGAATTTTCAAGACTGATTTCCTTTAGGATTAACTGGTTGAGTCTCCTCACAGTCAAGGGATTCTCAAAAGTCTTCTCCAAAACCACAGTTCAAAGGTATCAATTCTTTGGTTCTCAGCTTTCTTTATGGTCCAATTCTCACATCCATACACGACTACTGGTAAAACCACAGCTTTGACTAGATGGACCTTTGTTGGCAAAGTAATGTCTCTGATTTGTAATATGCTGTCTAGGTTGGTCATAGCTTTTCTTCCAAGGAGTAAGCATCTTATAATTTCATGGCTACAGTCACCATCTGTAGTGATTTTAAAGACCCCCCAAAATAGTCTGTCCCTGTTTCCATTGTTTCTCCATTTATTTGCCATGAAGTGATGGGACCAGAAACCATGATCTTAGTTTTCTGAATGTTGAGCTTTAAGCCAACTCTTTCACTCTCATCTTTTACTTTCATCAAGAGGCTCTTTAGTAGTTCTTCACTTTCTGTCATAAGGGTGGTGCCATCCGTGTATCTTAGGTTATTGATGTTTCTCCCAGCAACCTTGATTCCAGCTTGTGCTTCATCCAGCCTGGCATTTCTCATGATGTACTCTGCATATAAGTTAAATAGGCAAGGTGACAATATACAGCCTTGAAGTACTCCTTTCCTGATTTGGAACCAGTCAGTTGTTCCATGTCCAGTTAAACCAGGGCTATTGCAGTGATCATGAATAGAATGTGTTCATGGTTTCAAGAACAAGGTGTGTAAGAAAATGGGGCCACCATACAGCAACTCCCAGTAACCCATCATGTTCCCACCCTGCAACGCTGGGCTCTATATGGTTAAAGTTCCATCAGAGAACTGGGTACTTCTTGAATGTGGAGACAAGTGGATGAAAAGAGTCACTGTCTTCCAGGGAAATTGATACTGCTCAGCAAGGAAAAGTGTCACCCTTTTATCCAATAGATTATGGAATGCAGGAGATCCACTTGGGTTGCCAGGTAGCAATCAGAATAGGCTAGGTAACACGCCAAAACCCTAGCTGCTTAAAACACAAATGATTTTTCTCTTGTATTCTAAATATACACTATGAAAGGCAAGGAATAATCTCATGGGTACTTAGGGAAGCTGACATCATATCCCGTTTCTCTTAAGCTGCATATCTAAAAAAGATAGACTCCTCAGTCTCCAAGAGGGAAAGAGAGTTAGAAAGCCACTGGTTGCTTTTAAAAAATAAAATAAAATATTACAGCTATTTAGTGATGCATTTCAGTTGACTAGTGACACATGTCTTTTCGTCTCAGAAAACTGGATGGAATGAGCCACTTGGCCATGTTGTTTAGTTGCTAAGTCATGTCTGACTCTTTTGAGGCCCCATGGACTGTAGCCCGCCAGGCTCCTCTGTCCATGGGATTTCCTAGGCAGGAATACTGAAGTGGGGTGCCATTTCCTTCTTTGGGGGATCTTTCTGACTCAGGGATCAAAGGTGTCTCCTGCATTGGCAGAGGATTCTTCACTGCTGAGCCACCAAGAAAGTCCTACTGCAAAGATCCAAGGCAAGATGTTTAGCAACTGGTATGTCTGGTGAGCTGAGCGCCGAAGAATTGATGCTTTTGAACTGTGGTGTTGGAGAAGACCATTGAGAGTCCCTTAGACTGCAAAGAGATCCAACCAGTCCATCCTAAAGGAGACCAGTGCTGGGTGTTCATTGGAAGGCCTGATGTTGAAGCTGAAACTTTGGCCACGTGATCCGGAGAGCTGACTCATTGGAAAAGACTCTGATGCTGGGAAAGATTGAGGGCAAGAGGAGAGGGGGATGACAGAAGATGAGACAGTTTGATGGCATCACTGACATAATGGATATGGGTTTGGGTGGTCTCTGGGAGGTGGTGATGGACAGGGAGGCCTGGAGTGCTGCAGTTCATGAGGTCACAAAGAGTTGGACATGACTGAATGACTGAACTGAACTGATGTCTGGTGAGCACTAATACTGCCAAGCAGATGTTTTTAAAAAAGAAAGCCTGTAGCTATATTTTTATGCTGTTAGAAATACTTTTTTGATGGAAAATATGCTCAACTACTTGAATCACAGGAGGGGGAAAAGGGGCAGGGTGTGTTTTTAACCACTAGAGCCACCTGGGAAGCCCCATGCACATGAATCACAGGAAAGGGGAAAGGAGAGAAAATAATAATAAGGGATACGTATATTTCTATAATTATTGTAATTATAGGGAAAATTATAAAAGGGAAAAGAAAAAAATAATCAGAAAGTATTCGGTTAAATCTCAAAAAAAAAAAAAAGCAAATATATACTTAATAGGATGTTACAATGGAATATAAAACTAAGCCATCAAGGTATGATAGATGTCAGATAGCAATGTGTGTGTGAAATGAATTCAATCACTCTAGAGATCTTGGAATAAAAAGGTGAAATCATAAAACTGTTGGGTGATTTAGTAGTAAATAGAATTAGTGTTCTTGTAAGAGACACCTGAGAGAGATCCCTTAGCCTCTTCTGCCATCTGATGAAACAAGGAGAAGTCTGAAGAGGCCCCTACCCCATCAGATCCGCACCTTGAAGTTCTAATCACCAGAACTGTGAGAAACACATTTCTGTTGTTCGTAAGCTACCCAGCCTGTACTATTTGGTTGCAGCAGCCTGATCACACTAAGTCATGTCCCGATGACTGAGGAATAGGAGAAGCAGACATCACAGCACGTGCCACTAAGTACGAGATGTAGCTCCTGTCCCAATGTCTTGATGTTACATCCAATTACAGAGATAAGACAATAAAATGTATTCACAAAGGAAAATTCTGAAGTGACTAAAAGTAACTGGGCACTGGAGACCAAAACTGAATTCTACAATAGACAAACATTTTTGTTCTTAAACCTGATATTTTTGGCAAACGATTTTCACTGGTTTTGCTATTTTAGGAAAACTAGAATTGTCCATTTACACAATAATCAAATTGAAGGTCCCGTACAGTGACCTCAGAAGGAAAATTTCTTAAAACTGTAGCAAATATCAATAGAAACATGACCTTGATTGGATTGTGGATCGTTTCAGAAGTCAGTCAGGTCACCTACACTTGAAATTCAAAGAGAAAGCAGGAACCAAATTCTCAGACAATGGAAAATTGTATCAGATCTTGCAATAATGATGGGGAAAGTGATGGATTTTTCAGAAATATACTCAATGGGGCATTTTAAAATAGATTAGTCAAAGTATTTCTAATATTCTTCCCTTAAAAATCATTTTTGGTGAAGGAAATCCTATCCATGGAATTCTCCAGCCAAAAATACTGGAGTGGGTTTACATTTCCTTCTCTAGGGGATCTTCCCAACCCAGGGATTGAACCCAAGTCTCCTCCATTTCAGGCGGATTCTTTACCATCTGAGTCACCAGGGTAGCCCCACAAACACAGCCTCAGTTCAGTTCAGTTGCTCAGTCATGTTGCAACCCCATGGACTGCAGCACTCCAGGCTTTCCTCTCCATCACCAACCCCCGGAGCTTGCTTAAACTCGTCCATCAAGTCGGTGATGCCATCCAACCATCTCATCCTCTGTCATCCCCTTCTCCTGCCTTCAATCTTTCCCAGCATCAGGGTCTTTTCTAATGAGTCAGCTTTTTGCATCAGCTGGTCTAAGTGCTGGAGCTTCAGCTTCAGCATCAGTCTTTCCAATGAATATTCTGGATTGATTTCCTTTAGTTTTATTTATTTAGTTTTTTTTAATTGAACTGATGTATTTACTTTAATTCTGGGAAATTTCCTTGAGTGATTTTTGCTAATGATTTCATTTTTATGGTTTTCTCTGTTCTTGTTTTTTTAAAAAAATATAAATGTATTTATTTTAATTGGAGTTTAATTACTTTACAATATTGTATTGGTTTTGCCATATATCAACATGAATCCGCCACGGGTGTACATGTGTTCCCCATCCTGAACCCCCCTCCCACCTCCCTCCCCGTACCATCCCTCTGGGTCATCCCAGTGCACCAGCCCCAAGCATCCTGTATCCTGCACTGAACCTGGACTGCCGATTCGTTTCATATATGATATTGTACATGTTTCAATGCCATTCTCTGAAATCATCCCACCCTCTCCCTCTCCCACAGAGTCCAAAAGACTTCTATACATCTGTGTCTCTTTTGCTGTCTCACATACAGGGTCATCATTACCATCTTTCTAAATTCCATATATATGTGTTAGTATACTGTATTGGTGTTTTTCTTTCTCGCTTACTTCACTCTGTATAATAGGCTCCAGTTTCATCCAACTTATTAGAACTGATTCAAATGTATTCTTTTCAATGGCTGAGTAAAACTCCATTGTATATATGTACCACAGTTTTCTTATCCATTCATCTGCTGATGGACATCTAGGTTGCTTCCACATCCTGACTGGTTTGATCTCTTTGCAGTCTAAGGGACTCCTCACCATCCAAAGAGAATTTAAATTTAAATAGGAGTTTTTTTTTGTGTGTTTTTTTTTTTTTTACTTTCTAAGCTATTCAAATATGTTTACATTTCCTTAATAATGATTTAGCTAACATAATTCCATAGATTCAATACATGAATTTTATCACTATGTTAATGCTTTGTCCTGACTTTTTTTTTTTTTGCTACTAAATTTAACTGTATGTTTGGACTTTGACTCTATTATCACTGTACTTTCTCAAATATTAAAAATTTACCAATGAAAGTATATCTGTCCTAAACTCTAGAGCAAACTAAAGCCCACTGCAAAAATATTTTAATGTGTGCTTTGCAAAATGCTTATTTCTGTTTGATTATAAGGCATAGCATTAGATCATCCTCCTGAAAAAGTCTCTGTAACGAGTGACATTTAATATAACTATAAATCTGATTAATATTGTTACAATATTGCTTAAAGAAGTTTTTCTTAATCATGTGCAACTTTATGGCAAGTATGTTTATTTTTCCTTACTAATGAGTTAGCTATTTAGCAATCATTGCTGCTTCATTCTAGAACCTTAAATTTCTATAATCAAGTGTATTTGTGAAACAAAGTCCATTTACTTGCAGTCGTAATATATTTTATCAATAAATGATTATAGTTTGTTTCCATCTTAGTAACAGATAGGAGAAAAATATAACAAATACATTAATGGACTTTACAAGAATTCTTTCCTATATTAATATACTAGTATATTTGCTCAGTACATATTCATAAATGGATATATTAAAACTAAAGTAATACATGTCATGTATTATGAGTAGATTTTTAATCTTATGTTCAGTTTGTGAAACTAGGAATAAAGTACATGTTTTGAAATAACACTTTGCGTCTTAAATACTCTATGTTCGCTTCTAGCATAAAGTGAAGAGATTTGGGGTGTTGAAGTATGCCTTAAACTATATGGTTTTAAAAAGAACTGTAATTGCAGCTGACTAATAGATGATAGAAATAGACATGTACATCTGTGTTCTATAAAAGCCATAACTACATATATTTTCAAAACAAAAATGTGTTATACAATGTCTTTTACTGAGATTTATAAAAAGAGAAAGATTTTTCAAAAACTGTTGCAGATTGTCACTTTTTTGGCAAAGGGCTGGGTGACATGCATCTGAGGAAAGTGAATGAAAATTATTTTTCCAGTTTCTCTATCTATCCTGTTGAAATTTTTTGCTATTTTCCCTGTTGTATCTATGAAGGCTTATTAAATATCTGGAATTTTGACTGCATTTCTTGTTGTATGTTTTAAATCAAACTACTTTATTGAGTATAAAATCCATAAAATAATTTCCACAATGATTTTGACAAATTTAAACTTTGGTAGCAAAGCTTAAAAACAATTTGATTACACAAGTTGTTAGATAAATAACACTGTCAGTACAATCTAAAGTTCACAGGAATGGGATTGATTTCTTTGCGCACACCACCCACATTTACTAAACACTTGCTTGGATCCCAGAGGAAATAAAAGATACACAACCTAAGTGGTATAGATCAGTGGATAAAAATCAAACAATGAATAGATTTGAACTGACTTATCCCTAAGAGTAGCAGCCATGGTGGTCAAGCATTTTGGACTCTGTGTATTTCCTGGGCTTGTAAATAATGTTTCTCTTCTCATAATTTTGTGAAATAAATTTTTATGCATCATGGTCAAGGAGACGGTTCTTGAGAGATAGTGGAAATCCACTGAAAGGGATTTGGATTAGGTAACAGGTTGAGTTCTCTTAGAAGTCATCCCTGGGATGAGACAGACATTTAGGCAGTAACTTTGGTACCAGTATCTGTAAGAAGGAAGGAGGAGAAAGCAGGAAAGGAAGAGAGAGAGGCAAAACCAGGGTGCCAGCCCAACTACGTCTTGAAGTAAACTCTCCACATGGTGCTGTGGAACCAGAATGGCATGGGAGAGTGGTCTGGAGTTGGGCCAAGACTACCAACTCCTTAGGACTCCTGTTTGCCTTTATCCACATAGCTCAGTCAAGGGATGTTGGCTCCAGAGGAGTACGTTGAGTGAAGTGAATGTTTGAAGCTGAAATATGTATAGACAGGATTCAGAGCTGACCCTGCTCAGCAGTTGGCCAGAAAACTTTCATGGAAAGACGACCTGGTGATTCATCAGAGCATCTTCACAGATCACCACTGGGAAAGAGCTCTGAGGACTGGATAGCTCCCTTTTCTTCTTACACATTGGGACATTACAGACAATCCCAACACTGTTTTCATTATCAGATTCTTTAAGGCTTCCTATGTGAATTATAAGTATAGGTGACCCACGTGATTCACCACCATGCGACTCACAATCCAGTCAAGGTCATTCCTACAGGTGTTCTATAATCTCATCAACTAAGACTGCAGTGCTCAATGTCCTCCCAAAGGAAACAAAAGGAGGAAAAACCCAAGTTGTTTTTTACATCAGAAGTAATCCAGGAAACTTAGATAAACCACATTATATCATCAAAATGATAAAGAGAAGGTATGTAATTTAGTATTGCAAAATTATATACCATATTGGACTTAATGTTTGAATACATTGTATCCCTGGGCACTTCCCCGGGTGGCTCAGTAGTAAAGAATCTTCTTGCCGATGCAGAAGATTTGAGTTCTATCCCTGAGTTGGAAAGATCCCCTGAAGGAAGGCATGGCAACTCACTCCAGTATTCTTGCCTGGAAAATACCATGGGTAGAGGAGCCTGCTTAACTACAGTCCTTGTGGTCACAAAGAATCAGACATGATGGAGCAACTGAGCACACACACACAAATTGTTTCCCTAAATATGTATGAAAAGTAAACGAATAGCCTGTATTACAGATCTTCTCATTAAGACTCTTATTTCAAGTTCTAGATCATCAATTGCTGTTTAGCAGCAAATAATTGCAGTTTACCAAACTGTTCATCATTCATGAAATGAACCACAATTTGATCATCTTTGTTCATAGTAGTTTTAATGACTGTAGCTATTATTGAATGTACACGTAAATGTAGTCTATGAATTTTAAAATATTTTATAGACAGGTCTCATGTATTAAAAACAGCTCCAAGGTTTTGACAATAAATTACATAATAGGAAAGCAGTTTTAAAAATTGGTTATTTTGTCCCACTAATCCTAAGAGTATAATTCTGTTGTGTCAATGCTTCTTTGTTGCTCCATATTGGTAAAAATATTGCTAAGTCACCATTTCCTGATTTGACAGTATTATCAGTATGTCTAAATATCTATTTATGAAAATTAAAAATAAAATGGTAGATAATTTCCTTTTCTTTAATATATTTTCATCTCTGTCTTTTCTATACCATTTCTTGCTGCATTTTCACAGAGTGTGTCTGTTTGTACTCTTTTACAGACTGTACCAAATGTTTCTCTAGAGAAACACATGATTAATCGATTTCACCTTTCCCAACTAACAACTGACTCAGTATAATCTCCTGATATGGATCACACCCATTTGACAGGCACACTGATGTCTGAAATTCTTTTAAACATCTTTTGCATAGATATCAAATGAAGGCAGATTAGTTTTCAAAATTCATGGCAGCTGCTTGCTTCAAAGTATTTTGCAATCTAAGAGAGAGTATAAAAATAAGACATACTAGTCCTGTTCTTTTAAATGGGGATAATTTGCATAGTTTAAAAGGATCATATTATTCACAATAGATTTTTCATATTCTAAGTTTCTAAAAAAAAAGTTCATGCTATATCTTGAGACTCTAAAAACTTCCTTCAAATAACTTCTTCCTCTAATCTTTTTCCTCTAAGAACTTCTTTAACTTTGATTCTAATCCTTTTCTGAAATTCTATTTTGTTGAAAGTCAATCTTGTTGTTTTATTCATGTAAAATTAACACATTAATCATTTACTGCAAATCCTTTACAGAGAAGTAAAAAAGCAAAAGTTCATTTTTGTCTTTTATTAGACATGGATAACAAATTTTGTGTTTAAAGTTCTTTTCTATTTAGCTTTGTTTTGTATTTACACCTATCTTAGTGTGACTCTGTATCTATATCTAATTTGTTTTTACGTCCAAAAATTGGGTTAAACTCTATTGTTTATAATATACTTGTTTCAATTAATACTTGTTTTTTTTCTGTCAAAATGCATAGACATGCCATATTCTTAATGGTTCCAGGGCATTTTCCAGTTGGGACATAACACAAAACGTTAACAGTTCTAATGATAAAAGGTAAGTCTGTCTTAGTTTTTGATATTTTGACGTAGGTATTAAACTAATGGCAAAGATAATGTTTGGGACATATAGCCTCTCTCACCAAAAAAGTAATAAGGTAGTGTTTTCTATAAACCTTTATTACTTAATCTTAAAGGCAAGAAAACTTTTCTGACATTTAAAATCAGCCATATCTATGTTTTAATGAGGGTTCATTGAGAGTGAAGGCTGGTGGTAGATAGGATGCCTTGGAAAATTAGGGGCTGACTCCTGATCTCACCATGTAATTGCCCTGTGAGCTTGGGCAATTTACTCAGAAATGACTGAACTTTAGCTGGTTACCTTTAAAATTAATCATCAGGGCAATTTTGAAGATAAAAGAGCAAAGGCATGGCTTCTCCTCCCAGCATGGCTTTCCATGGGCCCTGACCATTTTCCTCCTTTTCTTCCTATCCTGTACCTTGAACTCTGGTGTGGCGTTTCTGATAAGGAATAAAAGCTTTCATTTTGTTCTGAGGTTGCATTTTGTTGCTGCTTGTTCCTCCTCATTTAATCACTTTGCTCCTCTCTAATGGTTTCAGTTCAGTTGCTAAGTTGTGTTCGACTCTTTGCGACCCCATGGACTGCAGCATGCCAGGCCTCCCTGTCTATTGCCAACTCCCAGAGTTTACTCAAATTCATGTCCCTTGAGTCAATGATGCCATCCAACCTTCTCATCCTCTGTCGTCCCCTTTTCCTTCTGCCTTCAATCTTTCCAAACATCAGGGTCTTTTCAAATGAGTCAGTTCTTTGCATCAGGTGGCCAAAATATTGGAGTTTCAGCTTCAGCATCAGTCCTTATGATGAATGTTCAGAAACCATTTCCCTTAGGATGGACTGGTTGGATCTCCTTATAGTCCAGGGGACTCTCAAGAGTCTTCTCCAACACCGCAGTTCAAAAGCATCAATTCTTAGGCGCTCAGCTTTCTTTATAGTTCAACTCTCACATCCATACATGACTACTCACATCCATACATCCTACTTTTTTAGGTAATAAAAAACCATAGCTTTGACTAGATGGGCCTCTGTTGGCAAAGTAATGTCTCTTCTTTTTAATATGCTGTCTAGGTTGGTCATATCTTTTCTTCCAAGGAGCAAGCGTCTTTTAATTTCATGGCTGCAGTCACCATCTGCAGTGATTTTGGAGCCCCCCCCCCAAAAAAAAAGTCTGTCACTGTTTCCCCACCTATTTGCCATGAAGTGATGGGACCAGGTGCCATGATCTTAATTTTCTGAATGTTGAGCTTTAAGCCAACATTTTCACTCTTTTTCACCTTATTCAAAAGGCTCTTCTTAGTTATTCACTTTCTGCCATAAGGTTGGTGTCATCTGCATATCTGAGGTTATTGATATTTCTCTTGGCAATCTTGATTCCAGCTTGTGCTTCATCCAGCCCAGCACTTCTCATGATGTACCCTGCATATAAGTTAAATAAGCAAGGTGACAATATGCAGCCTTGACGTTCTCCTTTTCTTATTTGGAACCAGTCTGTTGTTCCATGTCCAGTTCTAGCTGTTGCTTCCTGACCTGCATATAGGTTTCTCAAGAAGAAGGTCAGGTGGTCTGGTATTCCCATCTCTTTCAGAATTTTCCACAGTTTACTGTGATCCACGCAGTCAAAGGCTTTGGCATAGTCAATACAGCAGAAATAGATGTTTTTCTGGAACTCTCTTGCTTTTTCAATGATCCAGCTGATGTTGGCAATTTGATCTCTGGTTCCTCTGCCTTTTACCATACATTGGTTTTAGAACTAACTCTTGCTTCCTGACCTGCATACAGATTTCTCAAGATCTTTCTGAGTTTCTCTGACAAGTAGGCTCTCTGAGGCCCAAATAGGAGTGTACTGAGAAGGCTTTTTCAGTCATTCAGTTCACAGGTCAACTGGACACATGTGATTCATGTCTTCAGATTCCTACATATATTATTGCCTTTTAACCTTTTCCCTGAGGTCCTCTGAAAGATGAGGGAGATTGGTCATTGGAGAACAAAAGAACAAGTCTGGGTATTGTATTCAACATAGGAGAGAGGAAAAAGCAGCTCGTCAAATAAGAACTATTTGCTCTGTGTGAAATTAGTTAGGGCAGGGCCCTATAGGGCAAGAAAGGATCCATATTAACATTGTACTGCAGTGTGCTTAAGATCTGTGCACCTTTAGGTAATTAAATATTCCTTCAACTTATTTTGTAAAATTGATTTTATTATAGTTAATGTTTTGCTTTCCCACCTCATTAAAGACCAAAGACCTGCTTTATTTATGCCTAGAAACACCTACTATAAACCTTAAATACATGCTTAAGTAAATACTTGAAAATATATTTTCAAACAATATCTTGGACAAAACAGCTTTTTTAAAACTCTAAACTTGGCTATTTGTTGTTATTTAGTTGCTCAGTCATATCTGACAACTCTGTGACCTCATGGACTGACTGTAGCCCGACAGACAGCCTCTTCTGTCGGTGGGATTTCCTAGGCAAGAATCCTGGACCCATGCCATTTCCTTCTCCAGGGGATCCTCCTGATCCAGGGATTGAACTTGTGTCTCCTGAATAGCAGGCAGGTTCTTTACCACTGAGCTGCTAGAGAAGCCCAGCTTTGTTATTATGTTGGTTTAAACAAAATACACATTGGCCAATCCATAGCAACATACTGAATATGATTTCTGCTGTAGAGCTGGAGATGGAAATCTAAAATCGAAGGCAAACAGGTACCAAGGATGCCCACATTCTAAGTAAGCAGAAAACACATCTAATACAAGTGTTAGACCTTATACTGAAGGTGTTTATTTAACGATTTACTGTAATACTGTTGTTGGTTTAGTGGGGAGAGAGGAATGCTGTAGTCTTCCCCTTCCCATCAGGGGTAAAGTCATTCCCTACCTCCAGGGACAACTAAATACGAAGACATTTACACGATAATGAAAAGAGGGTGACATTCTCTCCATCTGGATACATACTGAACCACTAAACTTTTCAGTTCAGTTCAGTCTCTCAGTTGCGTCTGACTCTTTGCTACCCCATGAATCGCAGCACGCCAGGCCTCCCTGTCCATCACCATCTCCCAGAGTTCACTCAAACTACGGGAACTTGGCCAAGGACATCTTTCCAGAGCTTGAAAAGCGTCCTTCAGGGTGCATACCTCTCTCCTGGATATTAGGCTTGCTGGTGTGTTAGCAGGACAAAGAATCAACTTTAGAGCAAGGTACCTGGGAAGAGAATGCCTTTTCTTTCCACACTTTCTGGTGCCCTTGAAGGATACAAACACATTTCTGTGGCTTCACATGGAGATTTGAGGACAAGGCAGAGGACAAGATGTTTTTTTGAGGACAAACTGGTTTTTTGTGTAGGCATTTGCATGACAGGCAAGGTAACCTCCTTCTTGGCAAGGGAAGTCAGGGGCTAGCAAAGATTTAGAGGATGAAAAATATACATAAGTGACCCTTTAAGGAGGAGGTCCTCACTGGAATGTGTGCTAGGGTGAAGCTGAAAAGACCTACAAGACCATCACGTAGTGGGTGTGCAGCAGGTCACGAGCAGGTGAAATCACCAGGGGCCTAACAGGAACATGGGGTGTCTTCTCACACTGACCAGTAATTGGTTAAATAAGATAATCCCAGTTATTTCCCCTTCCCATTACACTAAGGGAGTAAGATCCTACACTTTTCTATCCATTATAAAGATAAGAGATGTGGAGAAGGCTTTGAAAAGCTTGTTATGCTCAACTCTTTTCTTCTAAGTCAACAGAGCAAACCCTAGATATGGATGTTGGGGGGTGGTTGGTAGGAAAGGATTTTAAATTACCTACCAAATCAGTTAGAAAGGACTACATTTTATATAACTTTTGATTGAAAGTGATTGGATTTACATGTATGGGTAACCTGGGAAATCATTAAGAGAGAAAAGATTCAACAAAACATGATTGAGGGAATAATCAGAGGAAAAAAACCTCATATGTATCACCACTTATTTCAGCATATTTGCTAAACTGGTTATGTGTACATGACTATATCAATATATATATGAGTTATAGTTATTATTGAATTTTTAAAATTTTGTGTTTTTAAACCATAAATCATTACTGCACATATTTTGACATGAAATAACAAATCTATTAATTCATATGTCTGTGTTCAGATGATAGACTAAAAGTTATTTAACTAAATTCTTGTCCTCTGGGAGTTTCAGCAGACTCTTTATACTCTTATTTGCATGCATGTTTTATTAAATTTAATCTTCACTAGTCACTTCTAGTTAGGCTAGAGACACTACTGCATGATTAATTAATGGCCAATCAACCAGTAATTTCTAAGCATCTACTTCTTTTCTATTATGACATATAAACAGTGTAACTATACTGTAAGCTCTTTTTTTTTTTTTTAATTTTGGTATGACACCTTAACCATCCAAAATATCATTTAGATAAAAGTGGATGGGATGTCCTCTTATAGGAGACAGGGAAGTTTTAAAAAAGTCCCAAATATTCACCTTCTTCGTCCCCATATAGACACTTTCACCATGGGAAAATACGGAATATGGAAAGTGTGCTTCCTGCTTACTTTCCTTAACGCCTTGAAAATAATGCAAAAGGGGAAACAAGAAAGAGAAACCACTGCAGTAATTTTAGGTACCTGAGAGCAGACGGATAACTTAGATAACACAGCAGTCAAAGGAGGCGGGTGGACGTGTAGGGGAAGAGAAAGGAGCAAGGAGGACTGAGAAGGAAGGATTTCCACCACCTTGCGAAAACTTGGGAACTTTTTACTGCAGCGTTTTTGTGGGATAATAAATCTATGTTTGTACCTGACTCTTTGTGACCCCATGGACTTTAGCTCGGCAGGCTCCTTTGTCCGTGGGATTCCTCAGGCAAGAATACTGGCGTGGGGAGCCATTCCCTTCTCCAGGAGATCTTCCCAGACCAGGGAAAGAACTGGGTTCTTTCTGCACTGCAGGCAGATTCTTTATCTTCTGAGCCACCAGGGAAGCATCAGACAAATCAATTACCTCCAAATGTTTTCTTCCAGGAACAATTGACATACTGGCTGAACAAGGTGTCCCATTGTATATAGCATGACCCTGAATTTCATGCGATTCAGATCTCTGCCCCCTGCCCACTGCTTTATGGCAAAGCATTTTCTGTATCTCCATCTCTACTCCATTCCTTTTTTCACCTCACCTGGAGGTCTAACTGCTGTAAAGCTGTCGTGGCGAAAGCCACCCCACCTCTTCTCAGACTCATTCAGAGGACAGAGGAGCTAATTAATATTTTGTGGCCTGCTTGGTTGATCTGGGGGAGATAAAAATTAATTTATAAAAATCACATTTATGTGATTTTATAATTCTTTGACAATTATAAAGTTGCTTCTTATTAATTATACATTGAAGACTGGAACTTGGTCATGTAGTATATCTAAACAATATGACTTTCTTTTCTTGCTCAAAACAAAACAATTGTTAAAATATTCTGTATAGATTTCCACCGACTGACTATTCTTTTTTTCATGAGCCAATTACTAAGAAAGTTTAATAAATCTCTTTTTGTTGTATCCTTACCCATAAGCAATTTTATAACTTATATGGGATGGCCAGACAAATGGAAAATAGTCATAGGAATTATGTATATATTATCATCAATATTGATAATGAAAGGCTAAATCCTGTCCAACCAAATATTAGAAGATGATAAATTATTATGTGATAGCTGTACTGTACTGATTATGTGATCTCTAAATAAAATTAGGGAAAAGATGGGGACTGGAAATCATTAGGGAAGATATTTTTATAGAATTTGAGTTGGCTAATAAATACAAAAATATCTCAGTTTAAGTGTATTATATAAGTGAAACAGGAATATGATAATAGAAACTGAATGCTTCTAACAATTATTTGGAAATGTTACTTTTTTTGTTACTTAAAAATGGGAGGAAATTCAACACATTAGGACTAAGAATGCATGCTAATTTTTGAAAGCAGTAAGAAGTAAAGTATCTGCATGTTCTTGAGTAAAAATTTTTAAAAGGTTTCTCGGCCTCAGTTATAGTTTCTGAAAAATGGGTCACTAATAAGCTGTATGGACTTCCCTGGTCGCTCAGCTGGTAAAGAATCCGCCTGCAATGCAGGAGACCTGGTTTGATACCTGTGTCAGGAAGATCTTCTGGAGAAGGGATAGGCTACCCACTCCAGGATTCTTGGGCTTCCCTGGTGTCTCAGACAGTAAAAAAATCTACTGCAACGTGGGAGATCTGGGTTTGATCCCTGAGTTGGGAAGATCCCCTGGAGGAGGGCATGGCAACCCACCCCAGTATTCTTGCCTGGAGAATCCCCAAGGACAGAGGAGCCTGGCAGGCTACAGTCCATGAGGTCACAAAGAATTTGACATAACTGAGTGACAAAGCACAGCAATGAACTGCATAATTGTTTTAACGTTTGAACAAAATATTTTGAAGTGTATGGCACACTGCTGACACTAAACCTTAAACTTTCCATAATTTTATATAATGACTTTCCCCCCAAATTAATCATATTTTAACTTAGAAAGAGTAAAGGACAATTATATCAGCACAAATTACTGTCTTGTGAGGCATTCTTAAAAGTAACTAGAAAAAACTCAGAAGGATGACTTCCTGAATCTGACTCAGAAATATGATACTAAAACCCCTGATGATGTGAGTTAAAACTGGCCGGTATAATTCTGTTGTGGATCAACACGGCGCTATGACTTCAGCATTTTCTCATGTTAGAAAACACGCACGCAGAGTCTCTATGTGCTGAATTATTTCATTCAAAATGTGATGACTGTACAGAACAGTTTGCCAAAGCACAACCATTAAAACAAACAGCATGACAGTTTCTGAGACAGAAGTCCTGTGAATAAGTAAAAGAATGAAAGGATGCAGAGATAAAGCAAGGAGTCTTGGAGCTGTTTAAACCATTTCCTGGCTTTGGTAACTTTTCCTTAAAGCACATTTTAACAAATCAAGTACATTTCCAGATACCGTGAGTGAGCAAGCTATTTCTCAGGGTGCTATTTTTTTTTTTTTTTTTTGTATACCACCTGGGAAATGTATGAATTATTTCAGACCCATTTTTACATCAAAGATGACAGGCCTGTATCAGACCGAAACACTATTTTAAGACATAGTACTCCCCTGTGGTGTGCCTCAGCAAGACTTGTATTTCATCTGTAATGGTCAGGCATTAAGCACATGACATTAAAGATCTACTGCCAAGAAAGTCAGTAATAAGACATTCTAAGTGAGTCTGCCATTTAGATTCAGGTGATTTGACTATGTATAGACCTTCCACATCAAAGCTTTAATGTAACAGAGTAATCATGTATTAACTTTCACCAGTGACATGACAAACACTGACACAGCATCATTTAACAGTTTTGAATGTAGGAAAAATAAAACATGTTTTTTTTTTTTTCTGTGAAATAGACATACTGTAAATATTTACTGCATTATTTTTTTCATTTTTTAGGTCTTTGCTATTCTGGATTTAATATATAATCACATAAATCTGACCCTTTGGGAATGCGATCCAATGCCTGGAATTTTTGTCATGGTATAGCCAATGAATATAAACTACATGAAGGAAGAAAAAATTCTTTTATTGGTTTAATTCCCATGTTTGTATAAGGTTGTGTATGTGTTAGTCATGTCCAACTCTTTGCAACCCCATAGACTGTAGGCTACAAGGCTCCTCTATCCATGGGATTCTTCAGGCAAAAGTACTTGCCATTCCCTTCTTCCAGGGGATCTTCCTGACCCAGGGATCAAACCCAGGTCTCCTACATCATAGGCAGATTCTTTACCATCTGAGCCAACAGGCAAGCCCAAGAAATCCCATAAAGAATAAAGTAAAAATATTGCCCAATCATTGGCCACAGATGGAGAACTGGACTGCCTTTCGGTGCTGGACTGGGTTGTTACCCCTGCTCTTTTGGGGATGTAATTCCTCTAATATCTCATTTTGGCCCATTAGCCCTGAGTTCATCTTCTCTTGCTCTCAAGAACTCACTAAAATTTCTAGAAAACTTTCTGACTTAAAATAACAAATCAAGAGTAGAAAATATGGTAGTGATATTATGAAAACAGTGCCCAGAGTTCCCAATACACTGTCCTTAATTTAAAGCCTGGGAAATTCAAATACTACTGGTTTCTGATGCCAAACTAAAGGTAGTTCTACTCCTCCGCACCCTCTGAATCAAAGTGGAAAAACAAACAGGATAAAACCAAAATGGATATATAAACCGTAGGTTTAAAAACAAAAAGACAACACTAGCAGTCCAAATATGAAACCAGAGGGGTGAAGAATAGTGAGAAATTGTGGATTAAAATGCACTTGGGTCAAAACGATAATATGAGAATCCCCTCATATCTCTTGAGATGTCAGATGAATACAAATATGTCTATAGTTCAGTTCAGTCACTGAGTTGTGTCCAATTCTTTGTGACCCCATGGACTGCAGCATGCCAGGCCTCCCTGTCCATCACCAACTCCCGGAGTTTACTCAAAGTCATGTCCATTAAGTTGGTGATGCCATCCAATCTATCTCATCCTCTGTTGTCCCCTTCTCTTCCCACCTTCAATCTTTCCCATCATCAGCGTCTTTTCAGATGAGTCGGTTCTCTGCATCAGGGGGTCAAAGTATTGGAGTTTCAGTTTCAACATCAGTCCTTCCAATGAATATTCAGGATTGATTTCCTTTAGGATGAACTGGTTGGATCTCCTTGCTGTCCAAGGGACTCTCTAGAGTCTTCTCCAACATTACAGTTCAGAAGCATCAATTCTTAGGCGCTCAGCTTTCTTTATAGTCCAACTCTCATATCCTTACATGATTACTGGAAAAACCACAGCTTTGACTAGATGGACCTTTGTTGGCAAAGTAATGTCTCTGCTTTTTATTCTATAATTGAATGTTACAGTTTTGAAAGGGGCCCCAAATGATGCTGGGATTATAGTAATTAGACTTAATGCTCTATGCCAGCCAAGCAAGATGGAAAAGAACACAGAACCCAAGAAAAAACAGAGCTTAAGGTGCAGGTCCTGTCAAATATTTTCAGGCTCTAGCACCTGGCACTCAATCTTGGGGAGACTGCTATAAATGACTGTGGCCACTGTGAAAGCGGAAGCTGCCTTTGTCTCATCACAACCCTAGAAGGCTGTTAGTTACAGTGCTTGATTGTGAGCCACGATGACCTGCTAAAGATGGGAGGCAATGGAGATGGATTTCTGGAGCAGGAAGATTTGCTCTTCAGGTTCCAAAGTAAAAAAAACACAAAAAACAAAAAACTTAACCTAAGTTTATCAAGATCACACTGCAAAATACCACAGCATTATTCAACAGCACATCAAATTCAGAGATGAAAATGGACCAAGCTATTGGAAATATTTAGAAGAGAAAAATGAAAAATCATAGATATAGCACACCTACTGGAACCAGCCAAGGAAAAAGAAAAGAATAGAACAGAGTTCTAGTAGACAGGTTTGAGGAGATCATATAAAGAAAACTTTGAAAATGAGTAAAGAGGAAATGGTAGATAACAAGACATGAAAAAACTCGAATACATATACTTACGATGTGTAAAGGGAGAAAGGAAAAATTACTCAGAAAAAGAATGAAATACTGCCGTTGGCAGCAATGTAGATGGACCTAGAGAATATTGTGCTTTGTGAACTAAGAGAAATATAAGTATTGTGTGATATCACTCATGTGGAATCTAAAAGATACAGAAAACAGAAAGAGATACAGTTACCAAAGGAGAGAGCAGAGGGAGGAAAAACAAATGAGGAGTATGGGATTAACAGATACAATCTACTATACATAAAATGGATGAACAAGGAAGTAGTGTATGTTACAGAGAATTATATCCATTATATTGTAATAGTCTATAAACATATATAGAAACCCAGGTAAGATGGTAGGTGCTGAGAGAGGGCACGGTGACTGAGAGGCGAGCAGTGGCTGCAGTGCAGGGGCGCCTAGCAGCAGCTGAGCAGCACAGGAGTGGCAGCGGAGAGGAGGTACCCCACATCCAAGGTCAGGAGCAACAGCTTCGCTTTCCTGGAGCAGCCGTGAAGAGATACCCCAATGTCCAAGGTAAGAAAACCCAAAGTAAGACAGTAGGCCCGGAGAGAGGGCATCATAAGAAAGACAGGAAACTAGCCAATCTGATCACATGGACCACAGCCTGGACTAAGTCAATAAATTAGGCCATGCCTCGTGGGGCCACCCAAGATGGACGGGTCATGGTGGAGAGGTCTGATAGAATGTGTTCCACTGGAGAAGGGAATGCCAAACCACTTCAGTATTCTTGCCTTGAGAACCCCATGAACAGTATGAAAAGGCAAAATGATAGGATACTGAAAGAGGAACTCCCCAGGTCAGTAGGTGCCCAATATGCTACTGGAGATCAGTGGAGAAATAACTCCAGAAGGAATGAAGGGATGGAGCCAAAGTAAAAACACTCCCCGGCTGTGGATGGCACTGGTGATAGAAGCAAGGTCCGATGCTGTAAAGAGCAATATTGCATAGGAACCTGGAATGTCAGGTCCATGAATCAAGGCAAATTGGAAGTGGGTCAAACAGGAGACGGCAAGAGTGAACGTTGATATTCTAGAAATCAGTGAACTAAAATGGACTGGAATGGGTGAATTTAACTCAGATGATCATTTTTCTATGACTGTGGCAGAAATTCCTTAGAAGAAATGGAGTAGCCATTATAGTCAACGAAAGAGTCTGAAATGCATAACTAGGATGCAATCTCAAAAAAGACAGAATGATCTCTGTTCTTTTCCAAGGCAAACCATTCAATATCACAGTAATCCAAGTCTATGCCCCAACCAGTAACTCTGAAAAGCTGAAGTTGAATGGTTCTACGAAGACCTACAAAGCCTTTTAGAACTAACACCCCCAAAGGATGTCCTTTTCATTATAGGGGACTGGAATGTAAAAGTAGGAAGTCAGGAAATACCTGGAGTAACAGGCAAATTCAGCTTTGGAGTACAGCATGAAGCAAGGCAAAGGCTAATAGCGTTTTGCTAAGAGATCACACTGGTCATAGCAAACACCCTCTTCCAACAACACAAGAGAAGACTCTACACATGGACATCACCAGATGGCCAACACCAAAATCAGACTATGTTCTTTGCAGACAAAGATGGAGAACTCCATATAGTCAGCAAAAACAAGACTGGGAGGTGACAGTGGCTCAGAACACGAACTCCTTACTGCAAAATTCAGACTTAAATTGAAGAAATTGGGGAAAACCACTAAACCATTCAGGTATGACCTAAATCAAATCGCTTACACAGAGTGCCTGATGAACTATCGACATAGGTTCCTGACATTGTACAGGAGACAGGGATCAAAACCATCCCTAGGAAAAAGAAATGCAAAAAAGCAAAATGGCTGTATGAGGAGGCCTTACACATAGCTGTGAAAAGAAGAGAAGCTAAAAGCAAAGGAGAAAAGGAAAGATAATACCCATTTGAATGCAGAGTTTCAAAGAATACCAAGGAGAGATAAGAAAGCCTTTCTCAGTGATCAATGCAAAGAAATAGAAGAAAATAATAGAATGGGGAAGACCAGAGATCAAGAAAATTAGAGATAACAAGGGAATATTTCATGCAAAGATGGGCTCAATAAAGGATAGAAATGGTATGCACCTAACAGAAGCAGAAGATATTAAGAAGAGGTGGCAAGAATACACAGAAGAACTGTACAAAAAAGATCTTCATGACCCAGTTAATCATGATGGTGTGATCACTCACCTAGAGCCAGACATGCTGGAATGTGAAGTCAAGTGGGCCTTAGGAAGCATCACTACAAACAAAGCTAGTGGAGATGATGGAATTCCAGGTCAGTTCAGTTCAGTTGCTCAGTGATGTCCGACTCTTTGCAACCCCATGAATCACAGCATGCAAGGCCTCCCTGTCCATCACCAACTCCTGGAGCTTACTCAAACTCATGTCCATCAAGTCGGTGATGCCATCCAGCCATCTCATCCACTGTCATCCCCTTCTCCTCCAGGTGAGCTATTTCAAAACCTAAAAGATGATGCTGTGAAAGTGCTGCACTCAATATGCCAGCAAGTTTGGAAAACTCAGCAGTGGCCACAGGACTGGAAAAGGTCAGTTTTCATTCCAATCCCAAAGAAGGGCAATGCCAAAGAATGCTCAAATTACCACACAATTGCACTCATCTCACACGCTAGTAAAGTAATGCTCAAAATTTTCCAAGCCAAGCTTCAGCAGTACATGAACCGTGAACTTGCAGATGTTCAAGCTGGTTTTAGAAAAGGCAGAGGAACCAGAGATCAAATTGCCAACATCTGCTGGTTCATCGAAAAAGTGAGAGAGTTCCAGAAAAACATCTATTTCTCTTTTATTGACTATGCCAAAACCTTTGACTGTGTGGATCACAATAAACTGTGGAAAATTCTGAAAGAGATGGGAATACAGACCACCTGACCTGCCTCTTGAGAAATCTGTATGCAGGTCAGGAAGCAACAGTTAGAACTGGACATGGAACAACAGACTGGTTCCAAATAGGAAAAGGAGTACGTCAAGGCTGTATATTGTCACCCTGCTTATTTAACTTCTATGTAGAGTACATCATGAGAAACGTTGGACTGGAAGAAACACAAGCTGGAATCAAGACTGCTGAGAGAAACATCAATAACCTCAGATATGGAGATGACACCACCCTTATGGCAGAAACTGAAGAATTAAAAAGCCTCTTGATGAAAGTGAAAGAGGAAAGTGAAAGAGTTGGCTTAAAGCTCAACATTCAGAAAATGAAGATCATGGCATCCGGTACCATCACTTCATGGGAAATAGATGGGGAAACAGTGTCAGATTTTATTTTTTGGGGCTCCAAAATCACTGCAGATGGTGACTGCAGCCATGAAATTAAAAGACACTTACTCCTTGGAAGAAAAATTATGACCAACCTAGATAGCATATTCAAGAGCAGAGACATTACTTTGCTGACTAAGGTCCATCTAGCCAAGGTTATTGTTTTTCCAATGGTCATGTATGGATGTGAGAGTTGGACTGTGAAGAAGGCTGAGCGCCGAAGAATTGATGCTTTTGAACTGTGGTGTTGGAGAAGACTCTTGAGAGTCCCTTGGGCTGCAAGGAGACCCAACCAGTCCATTCTGAAGGAGATCAGCCCTGGGATTTCTTTGGAAGGAAGGATGCTGAAGCTGAAACTCCAGTACTTTGGCCACCTCATGTGAAGAGTTGACTCACTGGAAAAGACTGTGATGCGGGGAGGGATTGGAGGCAGGAGGAGAAGGGGACGACAGAGGATGAGATGGCTGGATGGCATCACTGACTCGATGGGCATGAGTTTGGGTGAACTCCAGGAGTTGGTGATGGACAGGGAGGCCTGGCGTGCTGCAATTCATGGGGTCGCAAAGAGTCGGACATGACTGAGCGAGTGAACTGAACTGACAATAAAAAATGAATCTCATGAATAATCAGAATAATCAACTCAGCTAAAATGTATCCAAAACATAACTTCAAAACAAAATTAACACAATCAGGTAGGTTTGATTTCATCTCTAATAGCCTCTTGAATATATGATAATGGAGGAATATCTCTGTGTCAAAGACAGTATGAACCATTCATGTGATGTCAAAATATGATTCATATATTACAAACCACAAACAGTTCAACCAGGCACAGACTGAAGCACTATATCTTATTCTCAAGAAAAAAATCTGAAGGAAAACAAACTTACCTAATAAAAAGTAAGGTTATAGAGCAATAGTAAAAAAAAAAAAGAAAAAATGAACACACACAAAAACACACAAATGATGGGCTTTGAATCCATTTAATATTATCTATAAAAACAAAAAACAAAAGTGAAATTATCCATACAGAATAGAATACAAATATGTGTTACTGATTTGTGCAGTAGCATTATCAGGCTAATGCCAGGCAAAAACAAACATAATTGGTGAACAACTGTGGCCACAGCGAAAGGGGAAGCTCCTGGGCCACATCACAACCCCAGAAGGTTTATAGTAACATCACATGACTGTGAGCCATGCTGTAGGTCAGAGGGGATGGATTTCTTAAGCTGAAAGATTTACTCTACTGGTTCAAAGTCAAAAATTGTTGGATAATTGTTGGATGATGACGAAGAATAAAGTGAATTAATCAAAAAGTGTACGTGTCAAAGTAGTGGCATTGAAAAGAAACCCAAATATTCTCATTTTCTTATTTTTCACAGTAGGAATAAATAACTTAGACACATGTATTTTAAGGAATACTTACTTCAGCCTTCTAGAGTTTTAATTTTATTTCTTAACTATTAATTGTATTACCTCTTTTCATAATGCTTATGTACAAACAATTTGTTGAACTTAAAAATTTGATTTACTTTTTCTTCTGTTAAACTAAAACTAAAACATATCTATTCAGTAGTATGCAGTGTGATTCTATTTTTTGGTAAAGAAGGAAAAATCAAATTATAATCTGAATAGTAAAAAAATACCTCTTACTCCTTAAGCTATATCTATATGTCCTGGTTTTTCATTTCTTTTTACATAAGCCATAGGCTTGAGAAATATTGAAACAATTAGAGATTACAGTGCCTCCAGTGAAATGTGCTATTTTGATGACTGAGTACATTTTTTGCCTTTTATCTATATGTTTATCTTGATAATTTGACTAATCTAATATATAAAAGAAATCAGCATAGAAAAGGAATATTCCATAATATGCAATGTCTGCATTTACTATGTATTGCACTTTTCAACAATTTTAGCATCACTGGGATAGAAGCTGCTGTATAGTTACACATATGGCAAGTGTCTAGGAAGATACAGAACCCACGCAGGGATATGTATGCATTATCAAATATTCAGACAGCAAGCTTGTTCTGTAAAGCGTTAGATGTTAAGTGTACTGGGTTTGAGACTATCTCCCTCATATTCATGTTCTTCCTGAACCTCACAATGTGACTTTATTTGGAAATAAGGTTATTACAGAGGTAATTAGTTGAGATGGAGTCATATAGGAATAAGGTGAGCCACTACTCCAATATGATGTATGTCCTTACAAAGGAAAGAAACAGATACGTAGGAAGAATGGTGTATGCCGACAGGAGTAGATTTAAGAGTGATGGGTCTGAAAGCCCGAGAAAGTCAAGTATTTCTGACCAACAGGGAAGAGTGAAAGTGTTAGTCGCTCAGTTGTACCTGACTCTCTGCAACCCCAAGGACTGGAGCCTGCCAGGCTCCTTTGTTCTTGGGATTCTCCAGGCGAGAACACTGGAGTGAGTTGCCATTCCCTTCTCCAGGGAATCTTCTTGACCCAGGGATTGAATCCAGGTCTCCTTCATTGCAGGGAGATTATTTACCATCTAAGCCACCATGGAAGAGAAATGGAACCACAAAGGAACCAATCTTGCCAAGGCCTCGGTTTCATCATTATAGCCTCCAGAATTTAGAATTACATATATGTTGTTTAAAATCATCCATTTTCTCAGTACTCCATTACAATAGCCACAGAAAACAATACAGAATTTACAGTGTTTTGAAGTCATATAATCTGTCATAATTATTCAGCTTTAACCTTGTTTTAATGAAAGACAATGTGAAAAAAAATTGACTCTCTTTCAGTAAAACTTTATGTACAAAACAAACATCAGATTAGATTTTGCAAAATGCCCATAATTTGGGGTCATATCTGACATACATCATTCATCCCCTCATTTTTTTCTTCTTTCTTCTTAGCAAAGCCAGAATTATGATTCTAGCTCTGCACTTCCCCCAGATACCAGATTTCAGTATCTGATAGGATGAGTAAAAAACAACCATGACTACCTAGAGTTAGGTGTAACATGTAAAGCAAATACTTCCATATCATTTTTTCCTGTTAACTTGTCCTTGTCAGTTTTATGGTTAGATCTAACCTAGAGACAAATGTGACATGTAAAACAAATACATTTTTATCATTTTTTGTGGTTAATAGTCCATCCTTGTCAGTTTAATGGTTAGATGTAACTCCCTATGAGAGCTGAAAATCTTTTCCTTTTCTACAGATCCAAATAATAAGAGCCTTTTTATTAAATTTTAATAAAAGCATTATTTTTATAAGAAATCAAACTAAAATGCTAGTAATTTTACTCAATATTCTATATACATACTATAAAATTTTTAAACAGTTATTTCTAGGGAAATAATTACAAGTACTCTAAGCATTGTAAGAGATATGTTCTGATTTTGTAAGATGAAAAGCCATGTCTTTCTGAAGTATTTGTTCAAATTATATTCTTCTAGTGACATATTAAAGGTAATTCAATTAACTAAATTTTTAGCAAAACTATCTTAAAGAATTAACTGCATGAATATTCAAGTACATATAATTTATCCTGATACGTAGATATGGAAAAGAAAAGTAATGCACGAATTATACACAATGCAATAGACGTGAGCAACATTAACAAAATATTCTTCAAAACTTTCAAATAAAAATAAATAACTTGTAGTGTTTTGATAAATTAAAAAATGTATTTGGAAAAATCACAGTGACAGTGAACTTATCTGACCTGGTGTTTTTTTTTTTCCCCCGTTTGGAAGGAAAGTGATAAATAGCTGTGTTTGAAATACATGAACGGCCTCAAATTGTCTCCTAAAATCAGGTCTCTCACAAATCTGCTGTGATCAAACTGAAACTGCTTCTAGGGCATATAATTCCTTATTTACAGAGTAAATTACATAAGAAATTATTAATCCAAATCTACACAATCATTAATTTTAAAAAACTCATCTTTTAAAGAACATTCTATCAACCTTGAAACATATATGGCAAACTTTCCTTCAGAAGAATTTTCTTTTCTGTTTTGCTTAATTTTATTTACAATTCTTTGTCAATTGAGCTTCCTTGGACGTTTTTGCTGAAGTTGTCAAATCTTTATTTTATGATAATACCTATCTCTTTATTGTAATGCACAAAGGAATTTCAAATGCAATGTTTTATTCATTTTTCAAAGTCCAAAGGCTCCTTAGTATCTCTAAAGTTTTCACTTTTTTTTTTTTTTTTTCACTTTCTAGAAGTTGGCGGCAGTGGCATGCTGGTGAATGAGACCCTGCCCATACCTCATTCTTTTTACTCCCTACTTCACTCCAATCTCTCTCCCCAGCCTCTTTTCCTTTTAGAGAATCTAACTCCAAATGGGATTTCAGACTGACAAGGGGGAAAGGAAAATGTATTGCTTCATGCTGTTTTTCACTTTAAAGGCTTCTTTAGTGACAACTTTTCTTCTTCTAGAGATAAGGGGCTTCCAGAGGTGAAAGGTTGTTACTCTACATTTGAAAGCATCAATTTCTGTTCAGAATGAATTTAATCTCACTGATATACACATTTTCACTACAACTAGATCATACAGGGTAGGGGTTGTTCCCTGTAAATATGTATTCAGTACCTTTCGAAACACTTAAACGTAACCTAGATGTCCATCAGCAGATGAATGGATAAGAAAGCTGTGGTACATATACACAATGGAGTATTACTCAGCCATTGAAAAGAATACATTTGAATTAGTTCTGATGAGATGGATGAAACTGGAGCCGATTATACAGAGTGAAGTAAGCCAGAAAGAAAAACACCAATACAGTATACTAACACATATATATGGGATTTAGAAAGATGGCAATGACGACCCTGTATGCAAGACAGCAAAAAAGACAGATGTGTATAACGGACTTTTGGACTCAGAGGGCGAGGGAGAGGGTGGGATGATTTGGGAGAATGGCATTCTAACATGTATACTATCATGTAAGAATCGAATCGCCAGTCTATGTCCGATGCGGGATACAGCATGCTTGGGGCTGGTGCATGGTGATGACCCAGAGAGATGTTATGGGGAGGGAGGTGGGAGGGGGGTTCATGTTTGGGATTGCATGTACACCCACGGTGGATTCATGTCAATGTATGGCAAAAGTATTGTATTTGTATTGTATGGCAAACAGTATTGTAAAGTAAAATAAAGTAAAAATAAAAATTAAAAATAAATAAAATAAAAATAAAATGCTAAAAAATAAAAATAAAAAACAAATGAAGTCATAGAAAAAGAGACTGATTTGTTTACCACAGGCATGGGATTATGGGAGTGGGAATCAAACAAAGGTGGTCAAAGGTGCAGACTTCCAATAAGATAAATAACTACTAGGATATAATGTAGAACATGATAAGTACAGTTAACACTGCTGTATGTTATATTTGAGAGCTGTTAAGAGAGTAACTCCTAAGACCTGTCATCACAATAAAAAGATTCTTTTCTATTTTTTTTAAAAAAAAGAAAAGTTAATGCTATATAAATAATTTTGTATCAAGACAGAACTTAGAATTTAGAGTTTAAACTATGCAAACAGTTTTCAGATCCAGTGATTTTTGGTAGGAAAGGTTTTTTTTTTTAACATAAAATAATAATAAGGTATTTTTAAACCATTTAATTCTATGAAGAAGGGAATTCTAGTGGAGGACATTTAGCCTTCCCATTCTCTTTATAGCCCACCAGGCTTGTCTGTCCATGTGGTTCTTCAGGCAAGAATACTGGAGTGGGTTGCCATTTCCTTCTCCAGGGGATTTTCCCCACCCAGGGATCAAACCCAGGTCTCCCGCATTGCAGGCAGACAGTTTAACACCTGAGCCACCAGGGAAGCCCTATTCTCTTTATATGCTTCCCCAACGGCTAAGCAGATAAAGAATCTGCCTGCAATGCAGTACACATAGGAGACAAGGATTTGATGCCCGGGTTAGGAAGATTCCCTGTAGGAGGAAATGGCAACCCACTCCAGTATTCTTGCCTGCAAAATTCTACAGGCAGAGGAGACTGGTAGGCAGTTGTAGAGAGTTGGACATGACTGGGCAACTGAGCACATTGCGTTGCACATGAAAACAGAATCCAGTATTTAAAGAGACCCTAGAGAGGCTTACTTAGAGCTATAGTACCCAAATAGATTTTTTCCTTTTAATTTTATGAAATATTTCTTGGCCTTGATATTTTCCTACCCCCTTTCTTATAGTCACAGTTGTTTTTTAACTTTATTTGGAACTATGGAAATATATGGCAATGAACCCCAAAGGGAATACATTGAACTCTTTCTTTAGAGGAAACCATGTCTTGCCCTCCAAAACTGGTTTTCTGAAGAACTCTTCAGTGAGTTCAGTTGCTCAGTCATGTCTGACTCTTCACGACCCCATGGACTGCAGCATTCCAGGTTCCCTGTCCATCACCAACTAATTCCTGAAGCTTACTCAGACTCATATCCAGAGAGTCAGTGATGCCATCTAACCATCTCGTCTTCTGTTGTCCCCTTCTCCTTCTGCCTTCAATATTTCCCAGCATCAGAGTCTTTTCCAATGAATCAATTCTTCGCACCAGGTGGCCAAAGTATTGACGTTTCAGCTTCAGCATCAGTCCTTCCAATGCATGTTCAGTACTGATTTCCTTTAGGAAGGACTGGTTGGATCTCCTTGCAGTCCAAGGGACTCTCAAGAGTCTTTCCAACATCATAGTTCAAAAGCATCAATTCTTCAGTGCTCAGCTTTCTTTATAGTTCAACTCTCACATCCATACATGACCACAGGAAAAACCATAGCTTTGACTAGACGGATCTTTGTTGGCAAAGTAATGTCTCTGCTTTTTAACATGTTGTCTAGGTTGGTCATAGGTTTTCTCCCAAGGAGCAAGTGTCTTTTAAATTCATGGCTTCAGCCACCATCTGCAGTTATTTTGGAACCCCCAAAATAAAGTCTCTCACTGTTTTCCCATCTATTTGCCATGAAGTGATGGTACCAGATGTCATGATCTTTGTTTTCTGAATGTTGAGTTTTAAGCCAATTTTTTCACTCTTCTCTTTCACTTTCATCAAGAGGCTCTTTAGTTTGTCTTCACTTTCTGTCATAAAGGTGGTATCATCTGTATATCTGAGGTTATTGATATTTCTCCTGGCAATCTTGATTCCAGCTTGTGCTTCATCCAACCCAGCATTTTGCATGATGTACTCTTCATATAAGTTAAATAAGCAGGTGACAATATACAGCCTTGATGTACTTCTTTCCTGATTGGAAGCAGTCTCTCTTGATCCATGTTTAGTTCTAACTGTTGCTTCTTGACCTGCATACAGATTTCTCAGGAGGCGGGTCAGGTCGGTCTGGTATTCCCATCTCTTTCAGAATTTTCCGCAGCTTGTTGTGATCCACACAGTCAAAGGCTTTGGTGTAGTTATTAAAGCAGAAGTAGATGGTTTTCTAGAACTCTCTTTGCTTTTTGGATGATCCAGTGGATGTTGGTAATTTGATCTCTGGTTCCTCTGCCTTTTCAGAATCCAGCTTGAGCATCTATAAGTTCATGGTTCATGTATTGTTGAGGCCTGGCTTAGAGAATTTTGAACATTACTTTGCTAGCGTGTGAGATGAGTGCAATCGTGCAATATTTGATCACTCTTTGGTATTACCTTTCTTTGGGAGAACTTTGGAAGAACTCTTACTATCTTCCTAGCCCAGAGGGCTTACCCAATGGCTCAGCAGGTAAATAATTCACCTGCATGTCAGGAGACACAAGAGACACAGGTTTGATCCCTGGGTAGGGGTGATCCCTTAGAGAAGGAAGTGGCAATCCACTCTAGTATTCTTGTCTGGAAAACCCCATGGACAGAGAAGCTTGGCAGGCTACAGTTAATGGTGTCACAAAGAATTAGACTTGACTAAGCATGCAGACAGTCCAGAGGGATCACAGGAACCTGAATACTCACAGTTGTATATGTTGCCTATGTTTCCTCCCACAGTATTGAGCATAGATTTCAGGCTGCTGTAGGATTAGACTAATTAATCATTGGCTTAAGTTGAAGTGTTAAATGGGTGAAAGTGCAGTGAAATTGCTATTCTAATCCACTGTGGATGGTAATGCAATTTAGTACAATCTACTCAGAATGTAAAGCTTAGCAGCAGGAGCCATTAAGATGCTATACCCTTTGACACCAGCCATCATTTACTTAAACATTTATCCTAAGGAATAAACCACAAAATCAAAATGAGCTAACAGCTGTATATATTAAAATCTTTGTTTCAACTCCAAAGGACGAAACACTGAAATATTTATTAAGATTGTTAATGTATATGGTATTAACATAATTACCCTATGCAGTAACTGAATTCTTATTTATGAAAATGATATGCTATTGAAAGATGATAAACAGAAGTATTAAGAAAACTGTGCATGTTGTAATTTAAAATATTAGCATATAGTCAAGAGAATTGAAAACTTTTATAAAGAGAAGAAAATATATTTAAAAACATATACATACATGTTAAAATATTACACAAAATGTTCTTATAAGAACATTTTGATATGAAATTAGCATTTATTTTAAACTGTATAGTTTTATTAATCATGATTTTTTTGAGATTTCTGTGGATTCATTGCCTGTTTGGGTTGTTTGGGAGCAGATATTAACTGTCTTCATCCCAAATGGTGCCTATTTAAGAATGTTCATGTGCTTCCTGGAAGTTATTTTTGGCTATTGGAAGCAAAATTTTGTTTTAAAAAATACATGTTCAGAGAATAATATATATAATTTTTTCTTTTCAAGCACTTACTGTAGTAGGTATTGAGTAACCTATATTGTTTGGGTGGTTCCCAGACAAAAATTTACCTTGACAAACCACACAATAATTAAAGTTATATGAATAGATAGGACAAAATTACCACCAACTTCAAACAGGGAATCTAGGTTATTTCAATTGAATGTGTACATTATTCAGACTAAGCAAATAACTACTCTAGTTTCATATTATTAGTGTGGTTAAAACTAAATGAACATAGAACACTTGTAACTCTGTAAATGTATTACATTAAATTTGGAAACTGTATAGCTGCTTTTACTATCATGGTCAAAATTATTTTATAAGCTCCAAAAACTGGGAAAGGAGTACTTCAAGGCTGTATATTGTCATCTGCTTATTTAACGTATATGCAGAGTATATCATGAGAAATGCTGGGCTGGATGAAACACAAGCTGGAATCAAGATTCCTGGGAGAAATGTCAATAACTTCAGATATGCAGATAACACAACCCTTATGGCAGAAAGTGAAGAGGAACTGAAGAGTCTCCTGGTGAAAGTGAAAGAAGAGAGGGAAAAACCTGGCTTGAAACTCAACATTCAAAAAATGAAGATCATGGTATCTGGTCCCATCACTTTATGGCAAATAGATAAGGAAACAATGGAACATTAGGAGACTTTATTTTTCTGGGCTCCAAAATCACTGCTGATGGTGATTGCCGAACTGAAATTAAAAGACACTTACTCCTTGGAAGGAAAGCTATGACCAACCTAGACAGCATTTTAAAAAAACAGAGACATTACTTTACTAACAAAGGTCTGTCTAATCAAAGCTATGTTTTTTCAAGTTGTCATGTATGGATGTGAGAGTTGGACCATAAAGAAAGCTGAGCACTGAAGAACTGATGCTTTTGAAATGTAGTGTGGAGAAGACTCGAGAGTCTCTTGGACTGCAAGGAGATCCAACCAGTCCATCCTAAAGGAAATCAACCCTGAATATTCATTGGAAGGACTGATGCTGAAGCTGAAACTCCAATACTTTGGCCACCTGATATGAAGAACTGACTCATTTGTAAAGACCCTGATGCTGAGAAAGATTGAAAACAGGAGGAGAAGGAAACAGAGAATGAGATGATTGGACGGCATCACTGACTCTACAGACATCAGTTTGAGTAAGCTCCAGGAGTTGGTGATGGATAGAGAAGCCTGGTGTGCTGCAGTCCATGGGGTCGCAGAGACAGAGAAGACTGAGCAACTGAACTGAACTAACTGAATTCTTTGAAAGCATTCTTAGAAGATAATTAGCATTATCAAGAAGTTTGAGGTATTATATACAACTTCAATAAGATTGAGAATTTATATTATTATGGTGAGTAAGGGCTTTCCTGATAGTTCTGCCTGCAATGAAGGAGATCCCAGTTGGATTCCCGGGTGGGGAAGATCTGCTGGAGAAGAGATAGGCTACCCATTCCAATATTCTTGGGCTTCCCTTGTGGCTCACCTGGCAAAGAGTCCACCTGCAATGCGGGAGACTTGAGTTTGATTCCTGGGTTGAGAAGATCCCCAGAGAAGGAAAAGGCTTCCCACTTCAGTATTGTGAGTATGGTAAGTAACGATAAACATGTAGGTTTAAAGAGTTTTAAAACAGTGGATTCATGTCAATGTATGGCAAAACCAATACAGTATTGCAAAATAAAATAAAGTAAAATAAAAATAAATAAAACAGTGGCCAAAGAGTTTAAAAATATTGGAAAATAATTTTTGGTGGTTAATTAGAAAGAGGAAGATTTGAATAACTTGAAGTTTTGAGATTTCAAAGGCAACTGTGAAGTCAAATACTTAACCCCTAGAATTATCAATATTATATATAGATGAATTAATGGATGGGGAGATGGATGAATGAATAAATGTGTGATTGAAGAACCACTTTAATTCAGATATAAAGTCCAAAAGGTGAAAAATATTGAAAGGCAATAAAGGGTTCAACTATGACAATGTAATTGATCAATAGTACATCATTGATAACCTTTCTCAAACAAGTTACATTAGACTGACTATAGTGAATGCATGATGGTGAAGCAATTAAATTTGATCAATTTACAGACAAATCTACTTCATTTCTTTCCTTCAATAATTTAAGAGGAATAAAATGCAGAGGAACAATCAGATATGGTCATTCATTTTAGCTAAGGAGAGTTTATCTTCTGTCTTTAAAAAGTACTTGACCATTTTCCTACTTCTTAAAGCCTACTCTTTTGATTTCAAAATCACATAAATATGTGTAATTTTTTTTCCTTTTTGTTCTTACTGGAAAAGCTGTCCCCTTCTAATCTGGAGTCAAGACTCTTTGTTTTGGACTTAAGATGGATGTTCCAAGTCACATTACAGGAAATTTTGTCCCTGTGATGGGAACCTGTACTTGTCTCTTCTAAGAATTGGATTAAGAAACTTCAGATAAAGTGAAATTATCTTTTGATTGAACAAGTTAATTATTCCTGAACATTCTAGTAGGTGCTGGGCATAAAGAGAAAAGCTGCATAATTCAGAATAACCTGAAAGCAATTCATATGTATTCTGCTTCCAACACCCTAGTCCATCTACCTCTTTAAAGGAACTTCCTTACCTCATGGCAACAGATCATTAATGGACTAAATCATATCCTTCCCTGAATCAGTCTCTGCATTGACAGTTATTACCAGTGTAAACAACAATAATGATGCCTGGATAAATTAACTAGGGGGAGAAGGCAATGGCAACCCACTCCAGTACTCTTGCCTGGAAAATCCCATGGGCGAAGGAGCCTGGTAGGTTGCAGTCCATTTGGTTGCTAAGAGTCGGACACGATTTCACTTTCACTTTTCACTTTCATGCATTGGAGAAGGAAATGGCAACCTACTGCAGTGTTCTTGCCTGGAGAATCCCAGAGACGGCAGAGCCTAGTGGGCTGCCGTCTATGGGGTCACACAGAGTCAGACACGACTGAAGCGACTTAGCAGCAGCAGCATGTAAGTATATACAATATTGAAATTCAGGAACAATTACTTAATAAATCACCATTAATTTGTTATCCCATTATATATAAATCACAAATTATTGTCAAGATATATCCATTCTTCACATCTGAGATCACTTAGTCACTCTGACTTTAAAGATTCAGTCACCCTAGCTGAATTCTCTCTTCTTTCAGCTCATTTTAATACTTTCAGATCAAGCACTTATCTTTTGTTCTTAAAGTGTTTCTTTTTAGCAATTATAAACCAGATTAGACATTCTTATTTACGAACTCAGAGACTTTTGTTTACATTACAGGACTGAAATTCAGTATGTTGAGTAATTGAGAGACCTAAATCTTTTTTTCCCCCTCAGTTGATTACATACTTCTTTAAAATAGTATTTGTTTTTTATTGAAGTCATCAGGAAACACAAAATACAGAGTGGATACTTAGTTAACATTTGCAGATTTGTTGATTTATTGGCATTACTCAATAATTATAGTTTTGAAATATTACTTGTTAAAAGTTAATAAATTTTTTATTATATCAAATAGTCAATGTATAATTTATATATATTTATAAATTAATATATCACTTATCATGATTGCACTTTCTCCCTAGTGCTGTTTCTTTTACATTGAAAATAAAACAGTTTCAAACAATACCAGAGTTTAATTAAATGTAATGTAGCTATTTCTAAGACATAAAAGTTAACCCTATGTCTTGAATGAGTAAGTGAGATATTCAAATTCTTCAAACCAGTATTGTTTTAGTAGTAAAACTATGTATGTACCGTGCAGCAACCATCCCACTCAAATTATATTAATATACACAATTATAGCTGGAGGTGATAGTAAATTGGCTTGATATTCATTATCTCTCTGCTTTTTGTTGGTGGTGCTGAGTCTCTTTGGTATGGACTAAGTCTTTTGATGAGGTTAAAGTGATCTTTGTTTCCAATATACTGAAAATTTCAGTTGTATATACACACATATATATACACATACATAAATATACACACACACACTTATATATATATATAAACACACACACAGCATAAACATATATATCCAGAGATTGAGAAAAACAAGTTATTTACTTTTCCAGTTTTGGGATTTCTTATTTTCTGCAGGTTAGATATTCGTTGCTTCTACTGTAATTCATGCCTTTAACGCTCACTATTAATGGAGATGCATTATATCTGAGAAAAGCTTGAAGGCTTGTTTTAGTTCAGAAAATAACCTTACTGGGGAGGCTTATTGCAATTGCACCTCACCTACTCCAACCTTTTGAGTTTGGGAAATTGAGCTGAGAGTTCTAGCAGAAAATGCAAGCTCTACAGCAAGATTTAATCTTTCTGCAAGCAGCTAGTCCAGAAATACCATAACAGCAGCTGTTCTCATGGCATATTAGCATTTCTGCTTCTGGCCTCAGCTGCTTCTCAGAAGTGCAAAGAAATGCAGACATGGAAAATGTTCATTTTTAACATTAGCTTGAGTTTGAAAATCAGGGTACATTCATTGGTTCCCCAAAGTAATGGATGCACATTTCTAATTATTTCACTCCGGAAGTAGCGTATGACATATACATAACTCAGAATCTCTTTGTTAACTATAGAGAAAGGAGAAAGGGATATTCATCATGCAGTAAAGTGATCTTCAACTGTTGCCCATAACGTAGGTGTGGTCTTAGATTCCATGCAAAACAAAAATGCAACTTAATCATCAATATTACCATACTTAATTTCATACTTATTCTTATATTCATGACTAAAAAACAGGAGCTATGACACTGTAGCAACTGTGGTATTATTTTAAGTAAGTAAATTCCCTTTCCAGTTTGAATAACAATGATGATCGTATCATAGACCAGCTCTGAAATGGGATAGGGAGACAGCGAAGAAGGGGAATGGATTTGTGTCATGGGTAAAAATTTATTTTAATCCATCTTATACTTTCTTTTCCTGAATGCTAGTAACCTATCTCTTTTTGAAGTTCCACAAATATTAATAATATTGTTCTCCATTATTATTATCTGCTGGTTATAATAAGCAGTCACTTTAAGGCACTAAGAGACACTCTGTTTCCCACTGTTATCTGAACCCGTTTTGCTAAGTATAAAGTTCTTCAGAATTTCTTGATTACTGATACATTTTGTAGCCTAATATGTCTTATTACAATGTTTAATCTTCCCAAAGATATGAACATTTCTTAAGGATGAACATGAAGCATTAGGCTTTCATCATTGTAACTTAGGTATTTGCCTTGCTTAGATACCTTTGAATTAACTTGTGTTTAACCAATTTATTTACAAAGGATTCAAGCCTTTTGAAGCCTTTGAGATGTTGGTTTTGTCTTTTAAAAAATCTACTTAAAATGATATTTGGAGTGAGTTATTACAGAACTTTAAAAGAAAAGTAGGATTTAAAACAAGCACTGTTATATGGAATTAATGATACATGAATAATTAAGCAGTCACCTAAGACACATAGCCACACCCTATGAATACCAAGAAAGTGGTACAATTTTAAAACCATGATAAATGGGGATTAATGAACCATTCTTGGTTTTACTTAAACCCTGATGTGCTCTTGGGAACTTCACCAGCTACCACACTGTTGGCTTCCATTTTGCTTCCTTTTATTAGGATTGTTATATTTTTTACAGAAAAATCTACATTTTTCTGTAGGATGTTACTACAGTTCATATTGCGAACAGGGGCTTTGTCAGCAAAACATCTATGACTATTTCTGCTGTATCTTGCATATATCCATGTAAATGTAAACACTAAGATAAGATGTTGGGGTTCTTTCCCTCCATTTTTAAATAGTCTCCGTTCCTTCCTAATATGTATGAATGTCCTTTTCTTTCTTTTTTGCTATCAAAATGATACCAGCATGGGGGCTGATGGATGAGGTTTATGAATTGACTTGACTCTTGTAGGAAAAGAAAATAATCTCTGATGAATACTACTTCATAAAAGCCCCACAGTTCAAAAAATATCTTTGCCTCTCAGGTATGAACCTGGAAACTAAAATTTTAAACTTTAACCATGTCATGCCCATTTATGTACACAGAACATGTCTCAAGATTTATATTTTTAACAGTATAATGAAGACAGTTGAACCGATTCTGATAGTTATGTAAGGTCATAGGATTTATATATTTATATGTAAATAAACTAAACTGGTCTAGGTATTAAATTTGAAAATCAGATTTTTTTTAATCATAGAGAGAGAATAAAAGTGAGGAGCTGAAAGGGCATGAAGGAGAGTGAGTATTTAAAGCTTAAGAGGTTGCATCCAGTAAAAGAATGAGGAAAATTTATATGAAGGAGATGTTATTGGCAACAGGCATTCAATGATGGCTAGGACTTTTATAGAATGATTGGGCATTCAAGAGGATGTTTCTAAATAAAGAAAATTATGAGAAAACAACAAAAGCTCAGAAATACTAAGGGATTCAAGGAGAAACAGTCTGACTTAATCATTAAGTTTTGAAGGAGAGTAATAGGACACAACATAAAAGAATCATATGAACCATTTGGTGGAAGGTCAAGCACACCAGGCTGAGCACTGGATTCTCAACTTGGAAAATACAGGGCAGGTACTAATTGAGTAAGGGGAACTAAAATGCATACCATAGAAAAATTACCCCTCTAAGCATAAAATTCAGAACATTTTCTATGGAGTGTTCCAGAATAGAAGCATCCATGAGTTAGAACTGAAGCACCAACTTGGCTATTGTCTTTAAAATTTTGACCTCATTGTGGGTCAAATAAACATATCATTTCATTGTGATATAATCAGTGACAGTGGTCACCGGTGGCCTCAGCTTCTCTTTAAAGCACGCACTGAGCTTCGAGCAGGAAAGTAGAAACTGCTGTAAACTCCAAGCATCCTTTGTCTATCCAACAACACAATTCCCTGAACATCCTCTCTTAATGGTCCATTTGGGCAAAGAGACAAAAGTACTCAAATTCAAGAGTTCTAAGAAAAAGTACCTAAGGATTTTTATTTCAGTGAATTACAGCAACCACATGATAATTTGGTCCTATCTCATTTGTGCTGCTTACATTGTTTATCATAGGCTTTTGCTCAGGATAGAAAACAATTCTTAAGTATTTTAAAATGTATCATGTATTTCCTAACATCCTACAAATCCCTCAAGAGGGGAAAAAAGAAACAGGCTGATAATTTGCAAAGTTTGTTTTAAATAGTAACTTGCTACAGAGCTAGAAAATACATTGTTTCCAACCCTGCATCTTTACCTTGTCACAGATCTCCAGAGAAATCAATTACCCGCCACTGATGGCTTTGCTCTGTTTGCCATGAAGTAAGGAAAACAAAGCAAACTTGTAGATTAGGGAAGAGACAGTAATGACTTGAGGCACAGCGTCAAGAATGTATCTCTGAACAATGAAATAATCAACAGTAAAAGAGGAAAATGCCAAAATAATATGCCTGATCATGTCAGTCATGTCCAACTCTTTGCAACCCCATGGATTATACAGTCCATGGAATTCCTAGGCCAGAATACTGGAGAGGGTAACAGTTCCCTTCTCCAGGGGATCTTCCCAACCCAGGGATCGAACCCAAGTCTCCCACATTGTAGGTGGACTCTTTACCAGCTGAGCCACAAGGGAAGCCAGTAAAAGAGAAAAATGGCAAAACAACATGAAATAATTAACACAGTAAAAGTTTTACTGGGAAAAATATTCAAGAAGGTCATGTACTGTACACCTATGTAGAATCTAGTTTCCATAATAAATTCCTTATTCTATATCACTCATATCAATATATACACAATTTTCAATAACTATTTTTGTGAAAAGATTTCTGTAACAGAAAATCTTTGAACGATATGAGTCAAAAAATAAGAATCACCAGAAGCAAAAAAAGAGCAACAGCTGCTACCTGAGACCTGGGTATTGAACAAAACTTGACACCAAAATTGTAGCATCTATTACACATTCATCTTCTCAGGTCCCCTTTCTGCTCAAGCTATTACTGCTGCAGCTAGTTGACCAGCATCTGCTTCGGTGCCACAGGAATACCATTCAGAACTTCTCTGCAGGTGCTTTCTTACTCTCATGAACTTGCACAAGCATGGAAATGGGAGTGAGTTAAACTCTGGGCAACACTTGTCAAGGGGTTATCTATGAATCGGGCTTATCCTACGAATGAATGTTCTTCTAATCTGTCATTATGGTGGAGAATTCTGAGGTGCATTCTACAAAGCTCTTTAGAAAGTTACCAGCAGGATAAAATCCATTTATCCTCAGTGGTAAGCAGCTCAACATTTCAACTCTACATGAACTGTCCCTCCCTCTCTGTTATGTTCCTCACAACAGCTTTCCTTTGCTTAGGAATTTTAAAATTCCTAAGCAAAAAATTTTTTAAATTTTAATTTTTTAAAATTAAAGTCTTTGCATCCTAGACTCCACTTTTGAGGGCACCCAGGTTAAGAGAATTGGTTATACATGTGATCCTACCAGGAATACCTTAAAGAGGAAATTCTCGAACCAGGTCTTGATTTGTATCAGAGTCAACAAAGACCTCGTGACAAAGGGTGGTGTGGAGGTAATAACCCCGACATGCAGTTGTTTTAGAAGAACCATTTATTTCACCGGTGGTAACCTTGATAAAGTACAGGTAGAACGTGAAGCAGTGGTTGGTTAGCAGTGGTACTTGAATGAGAAGGGGAAACTGATTATCAGTAACTCAGATTGGCTACCTGTTGGTTATCGCTTGTAAGCTACAAAAGGAACTTAGTTTTAGCCTCAGTAAGTATCCTTTGCCAAAGTCAGGATTTTGATAGAGGAACAATGAGATGCTCAGTCCTGGGACAGTGATATTTGGGTGAATAAACCTGAAACCTCAGAATATCCTGCATGAGATGAGTGCTTTTCGAGGTGGTATCTGCGCTCCTAAAAAACCTTCCCCCATCTATCTAGTTAGTTATGTATCACCTCCAGGTGAATAAATTGGGTAGCAACTGAGCAGAGCTAATCTAAGCTGATAAGTTCTTTCTCTATTATGAGGAAGAAACTACTCATTTACTAAAGAGTTTTGGGATCTGCAAACAGGTGAACACATGCTGTATAAAGTCTTGAAAATGTTGGATCAGAGAGGGACACCTGCCAGGGTGGATAGTGGAGAGTTTATTGATATGGATGTATATTCTTATGATCTGAGATACAACATCCTGTCAATGAAACCTGATGTCTTCCTAATATGCTGCTGGAATAGTCTCACGTGGACACAGTGGGGGCTACCATGAGGGACAGAAAATTTAAAAGCCTCACAGACAGGGGTGGGGGATGTTACAGTACATTTAATACATAAGAGCGGGAGCTCTGTCACCTAACCATGTTCTCCTGGAGTGAAACAAGAATGCTTCGTTTGCTAAAGTCTTAGGAAAGCAGGTTAATTAGTGAAGCTAGACATTAACATCTTTGAGATATAATAACTGGCTTCTTTATGTTGGAGCTGACAGAAGGCAACGGTGCTGTGAAACTATGCTTTCTAATATCAGTATAAGTGAAGTCGCTCAGTCATGTCCAACTCTTTGTGACCCCATGGACACCAGGCTCCTCCGTCCATGGGATTTTCCAGGCAAGAGTACTAGAGTGGGTTGCCATTTCCTTCTCCAGGGAACTTCCCAACCCAAGGATCGAACCCAGGTCTCCCACATTGTAGACAGATGCTTTCCATCTGAGCCACCACTTGATCTTAGCCAAAAGGCCAAGAAGTGATATATATATATAATAGGATTTCAGGTCAGAAGCTAGGTGTGATAGTTAACTAATCAAGGAAAAGTGAAGGTAATCACCCATAAATGTAAGACAGGAGAACTAACCAGGATGCTTTGACCTGTAGAGATCTTTGACAATGGCTAAGTGACCTTAGGGGCTCCCCTGGTGGCTCAGGGGTAGAGAATCTGCCTGCAATGCAGGAGACCTAAGAGATGCAGGTTTGATTCCTGGGTTGGGAAAATCCCCTGGAGAAGAAAATGACAACCGCTCCAGTATTCTTGCCTGGCAAATCCCATGGATGGAAGAGCCTGGTAGGCCACAGTCCATGGGGTCGCAGAAGAGTTGGACACAACTTAGCAACAACAATAAACAAAGTGACCTAGGGATGAGATATATTATTTGGCTTAGAGAAGCAACAGGTAAAGATAGAATTGATCATCAAATTGAAGAGGTCAGTCACAGCTATTGTAAGCAACGATCCTTTGGTCAGTTTCCAGATCTAAATCAATGATCAAACCGAAAGTGTTTTCACTGAAGGAGAACCCAGGCCTCCAAAACATGTAACTATGGGTATACCTTAATGAGGAAATTGGAATACCCAGGCCACCTAAAAGCTTTTGGGTCTCATTTCTGAACTGATTCCGTTATCAGCAGAATCAAAACCCTGTGATGCTGAGAGTGAAAGTGAATGGAGACCTGATGATCAATGGGGTTCTGGCACACACAGCTCTCAGTCACTCCAAAATGTCTTTGTATTCATTATGTGATTATTTTTCTGACTTTATACTTGGGATGGATAAATTGTAACTGGAGAAAAATACTGTGAACACTTTCTTAGCTGTCATTATGAGCCATTAAGTTGGACAAAGTCAAGTGGAAATGTCTGAAACCTTCTTCTCCCTCCACCACACAAGCAAAGTCAAAAGGGATGAATTAAAAACATTAATGCGCCCATCAAAAAATAAAAGATCTGGTGGGCAGTGTGTTCTTAAAATTCATTTAATTCCCAGTTTGGGCACTGAAAAATATCAAATTATGCTAGATAATCATGGAATATTATAAACAGAACTTCAAAAACAGCTGGTGTGCCAACATATGGTATGGATACTCAAACTGTTTAGTTCCTAAGTCATGTCCGACTCTTTGTGACTCCATGGACTGTAGCCCGCCAAAGTTCTTTGTCCGTGGGATTTTCCAGGCAAGAATACTGGAGTGGGTTGCCATTTCCATCTCCAGGGGATCTTCCCAACCCAGCAATTGAACCTGCGTCTCCTGCATTGGCAGGCAGATTCTTTACCACTATGCCACCAGGGAAGCCACAGATACAGATACAGACACCTAACACAGTCTCTGGCATTGTGTGTGGCTACTGATCAAAGCTAAGAACTGCTGAGAGAAGACATCAGTGAAACTGTTAAAAAGTCAAGCCCTAGAGAGATGATAGTTGCAATGATGACAGGCAACAGATTATTCATCTTCAAATACAAAAAGACTATGTATCAAAAATACAGTCTATTCAATTAGAGAATGGACAAAACTAACTGGGCAGTTTCTTTACAAAAATACAACATCCAAATGGCAACAACATCCAACTGGCAACTTAAATTCGTTTGTTATCTAGGAAATAAAAATAAGATCACAATGGGATACTTCTAATCAATAGTACCAAAGTGAATGAAAAGAAAGAATAGTGTTGGAGGGCCCTGCCTCAAATGAAATTCTCATGTATATATCTCAGTGGTGGTGGCAGTGTAGTTTCTAAGTCGTGTCCGACTCATTGTAACTCCATGTAACCCCTGCAAAGCTCCTCTGTCCATGGGATTTTCAGGCAAGAATGCTGGAGTGGATTGTCATTTCCTACCCTAGGGGATCTTCCCAACTCAGGGATTGAACCTGTGTCTCTTGTACTGCAGGTAGATTCTTTACCAACTAAACCACCAGGGAAGCCCCATGTGTATGTCTTAGATGTAAATTGTGATTTCATGAGAGGACTGTTTGACAGCATAGACTAGAGTTGTATATCTGCAAACCTTATTACCTAGTGATTTCTCTCCTAGGTTCATACAAAAGAAAAATTCCTATAAATATTTAACAAAAGACAGTCACGAGAGTCTTTCACAAGTGTTATGAATAACAGACTCAAATTGAAGACCCACATGTGCATAGATGGTTGGCTGAATAAACTGTAATGGAGTCCTATGGAGCAGTAGGAGTAAATAATTTACAGCGACATGCAGTGACACGGATGGATCTCACAAAGACAGTGTTGAGCAAAAGAGGATGGATACAAAGATGTACTGAAAAAGGCAGAACCAATCTACAATGTTAGATGCCAAGAGTGTGGGCATCCCTCTTGAAAACAGTTGATTTCTTTCTTGCCCTGGTGCTGGTCATCAGCGTATGTCCACTCTGAAGTCACCAATATTCAATCTTCTGACTTGCTTACTTTCCCTACTTTATGGACAGGAGTGCGCATGCACTGTCTTGCCCCAGAGATGTGTTTATTTCTCTGTTTCTGCTTCAATACAGTCCGCAGGGGTTTCTGCCACCCTGTTATCCAGCAGATCATCACCCTGGTCATGACACAGATATTTCTGTTGCCATTGTACTAACCAGGAAGTGGTACTCTGGGTATCTTAGTAAGACTAAGACACACTGCAGAAGGTGGGAGATAAGGCTCACCAAGGCTAACGGACCTGCCACAACAATCCTCAACTCCCGATTGTATGATTCCTGTCTACCTATCTCCTCTAAGGGGCTTCCCAGGTAGCTCAGTGGTAAAGAATCCACCTGCCAGTGTGGGAGACATGGGTCTCATCCCTGGGTTGGGAAGATCCCCTGGAGGAGGAGATGTCAGTCCACTCCACTTCAGTATTCTCGCCTGGAGAATCCCATGGACAGAGGAGCCTGGCAGGCTATTGTCCATGGGGTTGCAAACAGTTGGACACAACAACAACAATCTCCTCTAAGGTTCAGAGTGGTTTCTTGAACTTTGGCAGGACTTAAAAAAGAAAAAAAATTACTGGAGTACAGTTGCGTTACAAGGTTGTATTAGTTTCCACTGTATAGCAAAGTGAGATCAGCTACTTGTATACACATATCCCCTCTTTTTCGGATTTCCTTCCCATTTAGGGGCATGGTGGTGATGGTTTAGCCACTAAGTAGAGTCTGACTCTTTTGATCTTATGGACTGTAGCCCACCAGACTGCTCTGTCCATGGGATTCTCCAGACAAGAATACAGGAGTGGGTTGCCATTTCCTCTTCTAGGGGATCTTCCCAATCCAGGGATTGAACCTGGGTTTCCTACATTGTAGGCAGATTCTTTACCACTGAGCCAACAAGGCAGCCCATTTAGGGGTGCGACCTTCCTTTAAGCCTGCTGGGATTCTTTAGACTCTGGAGGTGGCGTCTGTCACACGTGGGATGCCAAGCCCATGCACTGACCAGTTGAAGCAGACATCCCTTAGCAAGAAAGGGTTTTGCAGCACAAACTTCCTCTCCACTCATGCCATGTGAGCCCACAGATCTGGTACTGTGAGAGGTAGCCCAGGAAAGAAGTACTGAGTGACATCTCCAGTAATCAACAAGGAGGGTCACAGAGCAGACTCCTCAGGCACTGAAGCTGAATCTTGCCTCCTCTGGTGGGGAACTACTCACTGTTATAGGCACAGCTGTCAGGGGTTCCCTGGTGGCTCAGTGGTAAGGAATCCCCCTGCCAATGTACTAGCTATTGTAAACAGTGCTGCAATGAACAACGGGATACATGTTTCTCTTTCAATTTTGGTTCCTCGGGGTATATGCCTAGGAGTGAGATTGCTGGGGTATATGCCTAGGAGTGGGATTGCTGGGTCATATGGTGATTTTATTTCTAGCTTTTACCATCTTCCATAGTGGCTGTATAAATTTATATTCCCACCAACAATGCAAGAGCGTTCCCTTTTCTCCACACTCTCTCCAGCATTTATTGTTTGTAGACATTTTGATGAGGGCCATTCTGACCCGTGTGAGGTGTTATCTTGTAGGTTTGATTTGCATTTCTCTAATAATGAGCAACACTGAGCATCTTTTCATGTGTTTGTTAGCCATCTGTATGTCTTCTTTGGAGAAATGTCTATTTAGGTCTGTTTTCCACTTTTTCATTGGATTGTTTGTTTTTCTGGCATTGAGTTGTATGAGCTGCTTGTATATTTTGGAAATTAATCCTTTGTCAGTTGCTTCATTTGCTGTTCTTTTCTTCCATTCTGAGGGACACAGGTTCGTTTCCTGGTCCAGGAAGATCCCATATGCCCTGGAGTAAGTGAACCTGTGCCTACAATTACTGAGTCTGTGCTTTAGAGCCCAGGAGTGCTGAGAGTCTGTGCTCGGCACCAAGCCTCTGCAGTGAAAATCCTGTGCACGGCAATTAAAGCGTCACCCCACTCACCACATCTAGAGAAAGCCCGCTCAGCAACAAAGACCCAGCACAGCCAATTAAAAAAAAAAAAAAAAAGCTGTTGGTGTGGCACTGGCCTCTGTTAGGGTAGAACACTTGACCTTGGCATAAGGTCAGGCTATGCAGCCAGACTAGTCCATCCTGATCTGCATCCTCTGAATCCACCAGGCAGCCCAGGGCAGTTGCAGCAGCAATCCATGGAGCCCTGACTGTGATGTCTGTGGATTTGACCTTGAGTAGGGTCCAAAAGGCAAAACTATGCTGAACAGATGACTTTGATTCACCTCCTTCTGCTACCTCAGTGCTCAGGTTACATTTGTGGCTTTTGAAGGGCTTCTCCATAACACACGCATAGATTGCATTGTTCACAAACTCACTGTGTTACCGTCACTCACTGCAGTGGTTGCGTCTTGCATTTATTCTGCCACACAACAGGCCTGGCAAATGTGGTCTTACAGGCAATGGTTAAGGGAAATAACACCTTCAGTGAGCAGAGGAGTTGGCCGTGTACTTGGTAGTTCACCTGACAGGAGGAGGAGATGCCTGAGCTACGGATGGGCACGGCTTCCTGAACAAATGGTTCAGAGGTTTAGTTAGGAACCAGGAAGGAGCAAGCTTAGAAGACTGCAGACAAAGAAGTTTGGGAAACAGGTGAAGTGTGTGGATCTCTTGGAGTGGCATAAAGCGTCTCTATCTTTGGGTCTCTTTTCCGCTATAACCAGACCATCTGCCCCATCATGGAGGAAGTGTCTAAAGCACATGGACAGGATTCTCCCAGCAGAGATCAGCTACCTTCTCTTTCCCAACCAGAACAGTTTTGTATAAAGGACCTGCATACATTAAGAGTGTTGGCCTGATCTCAGATTTCCCCCCAAAACCACATGGGGGGAAAAACCTGGGTTTCCTTGTTCATATTTGCCCCCCAAATTAAGAACTATACTCCAGTGAAAAGAACAAAAACTCCTAAGGAACATTTTAAACAAGAAAAGGCAGAGTTGATGTCTTGCCCCAGCCCCCCCTCCCCATTATCATTTTTCTAGCAGTATAACTGTGATTATCTGTTGGGTGATCAAGGATTTCACTATTGCATTCTGTTTTTCCATGAATGTTAGAGACAAGGAAGCTGGGCTGAGGGGCCCGGCTCAGTCTCAGCAGGGGGAGGTATGAGGGCTTCTCTTCGGTGACTTAGGGGGGCTGTACAAGCAGAGTGAGACAAGCGGAGACATCATCCGTGGAAGGCATCTCATCATTTCCACACCCTGGTGTGAGTCCAGCCTTGCACAGTCCTTATAGCCTGACAGACACTCTGACAGTTGTAGTTCACAAACTCTAGGCAAGAAGCAAAAAAGGAGAAACAAGACTGTACAATGTATTTTCAGACGGCATGGGTATCTTTTGTGAACTGACCCAAGGAGCATGGGGACCTATATATCTGTACCTTTCTCTTAAAATATCTATTTATCTACCAAGAGGTATTCAGTGACTTCATTTCATTCTAGCCTAGATTTATTGATACTCATAAATGTTCATTTAGGAAGAAAAAGAATCTTACCTAAGGCCTCTGCATGGAGCAAGAATGAAAGGCTCAAATGGAGGAATAGATGGTGTGACAGCTGAATGGGAAAGAGAAGGTAATTACTGCCCACCGCTGTGCCTCGTGGACTGTGATGAGCCCTGAGTGCCCGCTGAATAGAAGGAACCTCTTCCTGTTCCAGGGGAAGAATGACTCAAGGTTAGGATGGTGCCTCTTTTTTCTTCTTACACAAAGCAGACAATGCACCTGGGGAGGCAGGGAGAAGGGTGCTGTCACCATAGAAGCACAAATCATTGTGCAGCCTTGAGAATAACGCCATTCTCCATCTCTTCCTTCCTTTCTTCATTATTGACTAAAATAGTATCATCTTTGGCTTCTTGTGTGTGCTCTTGTATTATACCGCGTGCATAGTGATAATAGTCATTAAATTACTCCATTTCCAATCAACGAGAGAAAACATATTTCATGCAGGGACTTCCCCTTATTTCCATTGGACAACACCTATCAGAACATAGAGAGGAAATCACTGATTTATAGAGTATGTTCCAGATATCTGGCCGGTATAACACATGCCAAGGGAAACTGTGCATAAGAGCGGGGAATTAACAACCTCCCCAAAGACAAAGCTATTTGACTCATAATGCTCCTGAATCATTTTAGTGGCTCATTCATAGAGGAAATAGAGAAAAATGATTATAGATGGAGACAATGAAAACCAACATTAGTGATGAACTTTCTATATGTCAGACACTTGAAACAGTATCACATTTAATTACAGAAAGTGATGCCATTTTCCCATTTTATAAGTGTGAATGCTAGACATGAGTTATTAGTAATTTGCCAAGGTCACTTCAAGCTTGTAAATAGCTAAGCTTGTTATGAAAACCTAATTATGTCCAATTCAGAATTTTTTTTTTTTCTACTCTATCTTTTCAGGACAGTCATGAATTGGATGCTGCCTGAGGTTTCTTGATAAAAGTGAAAGTGTTAGTCCCTCAGTCATGTCCAACTCTGCAACCCCATGCACTATAGCCTTCCAAGCACCTTTGTCCTTGGAATTCTCTAGGCAAGAATACTGGAGTGGGTATCCATTCCCTTCTCCAGGGGATCTTCCCAAACGAGGGCTCGAACCTGGGTCTCCTGCATTGGCAGGTGGATTCTTTACCACTGAGCCACCAGGGAAGCCCAACGCCAGTTCATGGAAAAGATCCCGAGAGTACATCTTCACCCAAGCTCAGTAAGACACCTCTTATATTCACACACACAAAAATAAACCAAGACCATTATTATTAGGACTCAGACTTGTTCCTGGGGATTTGAAGTGTGTAGCCAGGATGGCAGGGGAGAAGTGGAGAGCAACTCTGGGTTTCCTTAAGAGTGAACGGCAGGCACCTGACAGCTTTTGTGTACAAAATAAAAGTCTGAGGATTGGGTTTCTGTGTCATTAACAGAGATTTTTTAGATCAGCTTATTTACAGTCCACTTCAATGAGTTTCACGACTTTAATCAGGCTAAAGAAAATCTCTGAATTTTGGATTACTTCCTCTGGATTACTATTTTATCAAAAGATATCATCTATCTAAAAAACCACATGGGGGAAAAACCTGGGTTTCCTTGTTCATATTTGCCCCCCAAATTAAGAACTATACTCCAATGAAAAGAGCAACTCCTAAGGAATATTTTAAACAAGAAAAGGCAGAGTTGATGTCTTGCCCCCACCCCCATTATCATTTTTCCAGCAGTATAACTGTGATTATCTGTTGGGTGATCAAGGATTTCACTATTGCATTCTGTTTTTCCATGAATGTTAATCAAAAGGAAGAGGCAATTACTTAGTCACTATACAGAAAATATGCCCTTCCAAGCGCAATCTTACAGTCTGGCATGTGTGAATGACATCAATGATGCCCGTGATGCTATTCTTATCTTTTGGCTCATGGGAAAGTGATGGGAATATATAAACTCATTTCCATGAACTAGCAGATAGTTAAAATATTCTAGATGTCAGTGCCTCCCCTGAAGAAAAAGATGACAGCTCAATACTCCTATAATTTGCTAAGTAGCACTTGCTGTATTTGCTGTGGCCACATGTTCTGTGAAAAGAAGGAAACTACCCATTTTTAAGAGCATAATGGCATTACATATTTTCACAATTATTTCAGTCAAAATATAATACCAAAATACTTTAAGATAACTCATTTTCTCTTTTCTCAAAGTTAGCCAGAGGCACACTACCAACTTATACATTTTAAAATTATTTTTAAGGAATGAAAACTTCTCATTTACTCTCCTTAAAGCAAATTCCTTTTTATTTTCATTAATAGGGACACCAAACATCTTGCTGATAAAAATGGCAACATAATTTATATACTAAATTTAAGGTTTCCTTAATAAATCATAGGGGACCAATAAGGTTTTATTGCATATGAGAAAATTCAAGGTATCACATTAATATTATATATATTCACACCCATCATTTTACTGATAGTTCTTATTTTGGACAAATATATATATGATTTGTCATAGCTTTTTGCATGTATTCATAATTTGAGTGAATTTTCAAACTCTGGTTATTTGCAGGGAAAGAGCTTTCATAAAAAGAAAATTATGAATTTGTCCAAAATTAAGAATGTGAAGAAAGATGATTAATATTTGTGTGAGAATAGCATTTTTAACAAAACATCTCAATTTCTTTCTTTTTTTTTTCTTTTAGAATAGACTGTCTTTGTCTTCACAATATATTCAGGCAGGTATGAAAAAAGAGAACACACATTATTTAAATAACTTCAATTATTTAATTTCCCATTTGCATTTTAATATAAAATTTTGACTACACCACCTGAGACTTTTTATAAGGCCAGAATTTAAATATTAAAGTAATTAAGTACTGAGAAAATTGGGAAAGTTTTCTCTGATCTATTAATAATTGTGTTTGTCACCAACCACTGAACCCAAGTGTATCACACTAGGAAGTAGAAAAGTACTTCCGGTTATAAAAAGTTCCCTAAATTCTGTTATGTGATCTCAAATTTAAATACAGGATAATAAACACTTTGTATCCTAGTCCTCATTCTAAGCAAAAGAAAAACAATTACAATGGATTCAATGCTATATTCTTTCCTTTCTCACAGAGGAAGAAATTCAGAAGAAAATTGTTAGGTAAATTAATTCCTAGGATGTTTCTTAATACACTTGTGTAACCTTCAATTTACTTGACATTAAGGTGATTACCAAATTTTATTTATCCTACATGCAGTCTGGGGAGGTGTGTACATACTGGGACTAGGTTACAACCTTGCATTGCTATAAAATATATCTGGCTGATGTACTCTATTTTTATAAATCCATTTTTTTGCAATTACTTGTTTCAGTATAAATTTCATAACATACTGAACTTCCTGAATATGGAGGTAGAGTACATGTAAATTCAGAAAAGTCTATGAAAAGTATTAGACTATATATAATTGGCCTTTTAATATATGTGTGAAATATATTTGCTTTCTTTTTGAAGATAAAGCAATTGTATGGATGACATTTTGGGGACTCCTTTTTCCATTATGAAAGTCACATGATGAAACTCACAGCTGTTTATATCCCAGCTGGCAGAGCAGCCACCCTATGCAGAGATGCACATGTTTCAGTACACCCGAGCTCCACATTTGCAAAACCAGGCAGCCAATTTAACAGAGCTTTTTAATTTTACTTATCTGAAAGCCAATAGGGATTATAACAATGCATGTATTTTCAGTGGCACAATCTAAATAGTGCTAAGAGGGAGTATTAACTTATAAGTAAATCCATTGGATTTAAGACAAATTGTAATTAGCATCTAGGTTCTAAATTTGCCAAGACCAATGACTTGAGAACAAAAAATGGGGGAAAAGTACCATTGTTAGGGCTGTGATCTTAGTATGTATTTTTCCACAATGTAATTTTCTCATTAGGATTGTGTTTAATATATGTTGCACTAAACTCTTATAGCAGCCAATGATCCAGGAAGTGTATTAGGTACTAAGCACTTTAAGACGAGAAGGACATAATTCTTTCCTAAAGAGGTCTAGAGACTAATAGAGACAAGTAAACATACGTAAATATTGTCATTTTAGAACAGAGTTTCTCAAACTCAGTATTGTCAACAACTGGAGCCAGATAATGTTTTGTTGTGAGGTCTGTTCAGTGCACGGGAGGATATTAAGCAGCATGCTTAGCATGCATTTGTTGCATTCCAGAATTTATGCACCCCTAATCAGCACAACTGGAGAAGGCAATGGCACCCCACTGCAGTACTCCTGCCTGGAAAATCCCATGGACGGAGGAGCCTGGTAGGCTGTAGTCCATGGGGTCGCCAAGAGTCAGACACGACTGAGCAACTTCACTTTCAGTTTTCACTTTCATACACTGGAGAAGGAAATGGCAACCCACTCCAGTGTTCTTGCTTGGAGAATCCCAGGGACGGGGAAGCCTGGTGGGCTGCTATCTACGGGGTTGCACAGAGTCAGACACAACTGAAGTGACTTATCAACACACAACCCCCAATTTTTCATAACACTGACAAATATGCCCTATGGGCAAAAGTCACCCCTAATTTGAGAATAATTGTGCAAGTTATTAAATGCAAAATTATAAGTGTATGGAAGCTTAACCATACTACTAAGTGATAAACTCTGGTGTGTATTGTGGGGCAAGGATGGAAGGTGGTGGACTGTAAATAAAAAGAGACATTAGAGTTGTCTTCTTGGAACAGAGCATGTTTTCTGAGCAGCTTCCTGAATTATAACTAGGAGAGTGTTCAAGTCAGCCAGGAAGAGGGGAGGCCAAGACAGGGAGGAGATGGCATGTGGAATACAAAGCCCTGAGTGAGCGTTGAGGGTTTGGGAAAGAACACAAAATGTTTTTTTGGTGAAGGATCATATTAAAGCCTGAAACCTTTCTAAGAAACTGGGCAAACAACCCATTTGGTGATGGAGAGGAATAAATAGCGATCATTTTCACAAGGAAGTAGGTTTTTGGTTGAACAATATACAACGGGCTGTGGTGTGGAGAAAGAATTGGAGGGAGACAGCCTGTAGGTAAGGTTGGGGCTTCGCTGTCTGTAGGCAAGCAGACAGAAGAGTATGGATTATGACAGAAGGAACAGGTACAGAGAAGAGTGTCTACACCTGAGTATAATTGGGTTTGTTGTTTATTTGCTGAGTCATCTCTGATTCTTTGAGACCCCGTAGACTGCAGCACACCAGGCCTCCCTGTCCCGCACCATCTTCCAAAGTTCACGTCCATAGAATTCCATCTCATCCTCTGCCACCCTCTTCTCTTTTTGCCTTCAATCTTTCCCAGTATAATTGGGAGAATATATTAAAGTAACTTTTTGGTTACTGAACATAAGTCGGTGAAGTTAAGTGAAGTGGAAAATAGCTTGAACTTTTTGGGCTGAGTCATATAGGTGATGCTTTCAGGGCTCACCCATAACCCTTTGGGTCCCTTGGCAACTTGAGTATGCCGGCCCCTAACAGTGAGCATCTGAGTCTCTTCCCGAGGTCACCCCTCTGTCTCTGGGAACCTGCTTGGTGGCACTCATGCGCAGCTGGATGGCCAGGGAATTTACATGTGTCCTGAGGTAGACTTTAATCAATAACCACCAGGCACGAGAGGGCAAGTATTCTAGCTCCCTTGCATCTGAGCAGGGCAACTCTATAAGCAATCTGCATTGTCTCTGGAGCTTCCTTACAGGATTAAGCCAAAGTTACTGCCCAGTGTGGTTTTCCCAGGTGGTTCAGTGGTAAAGAATCTGCCTGCCAATGCAGAAAATGAAAGTTTGATCACTGAGTCAGGAAGATTCCTTGGAGAAGGGGAATGGCTACCCACTCCAGTATTCTCGCCTGGAAAATCCCATGGACAGAGGAGCCTGGAAAGCTATAGTCCATGGGTCACAAAAGAGGCAGACATGACTTAATGACTAAACAACTATCTATTGTAATTGATATTTCATACCTTCTTAGCTGCCGTATTTTCTGATACCTTTTAAAAATACAAATATATTTGCTAGTTTTTCCTGAACACGGCTGTTAATAAATTATGTTAACACTAGTCCTCATATCAAGATCTTCTGACCAAAAAAACAACAACAACAACAAAAAAAACCTTTTTGTATATTTCAGGTACCTATGGGATATTAGAGGTGACCAGTCATCATCTGGATATCTGGAAATGGAGGTTTGATTAAAGTTTTTGTTTATATAGGTACGGAGGAAACACTATTTTTAGTGCTGTTATAGTCTCCTACTATATATAATACTATGTATTCATTCATGTTTGCTCAAGTCTCCATATGCAGAATGAGACCATATCAAATAAAGAAGAAAATGTGTTCTGCTATTATCACTCATTTTAACAAGAGTTGCATTGTGAAATTCATATCCTATCATTTCCAGGACATGTTTTCTCCAAATGGGATGACCCATTTGTCATTTGAGTTGATACTTTCTGACTAACACTGCCATTTATGCCTTTATTTGCTTGTTCCCATATTCATACATTCATCTGTAGTAAGCAGCTTTGACTGTCAGTAAAGAAGCACGGTCTGTGGTAATTACTGGGAAATAATCATGCATTAAAGCGTGGCTTTTCAACATGAAAAGCGACTATGACATATAGTAGCTGATAGCCACATGCCCCTACCAATTAGTAAAAGATGCATTATTTGCCATATTCTGCCTTGGAATATTAAGAGATTACAAATCATAATCATTATTGAAAGCAGAGCATGACTACAAATATATTAGATAATCTTGTTTTACACATGCAAAAACTATGGAAAACCTAAACACTAAGAACATGGAATCAACCAGTTGAAGTCTCAGTAGTTTTGTAGTTAAAGTCTCTCAGGAGAGATACTTGAGTCTGTCATATGATTTAGCCAGAACTTCATGGGAATGTACAGTTAGGGGCTACGCAAGCTTTTGTGATAAAAATTGAGGATAAATAAAAAGAACTATGATCCCCACTATGCTGTATGTTCCCCTTGCTGAATCTTCAACTCTCTCCAGAACTGTATTTTTTATGTCTCTCATTAAGCATTCATTTAATAATTGCACTTAATCAAAAAGAATTCCAGAGAAATTTCTTCTTCTTCACTGACTATGCCAAAGCCTTTGACTATGTGGATCAAAAAAAAAAAACTGTGGAAAATTCTTAAAGAGATGGGAATACCAGACCACCTTACATGCCTCCTGCGAAACCGGTATACAGGTCAAGAAGCAACAGTTAGAATCAGACATGGAACAATGAACTGGTTCAAAATTGGGAAAGGAGTATGTCAAGGCTGTATATTGTCACCCTGTTTATTTAACTTATATGCAGAGTACATCGAGCAAAATGCCAGACTGGATGAAGCACAAAGTGGAATCACCGCAATCAATCACAGATGACACCACCCTTTTGGCAGAAAGTGAAAAGAAACGATAGAGCATCTTGATGAAGGTAGAGTGAAAAAGCTGGTTTAAAACTCAACATTCATAAAACAAAGATCATGGCATCTGGTCCGATCACTTCATTGCAAATAGATGGGGAAACAATGGAAACAGTGACAGATTTTATTTACTTAGGCTCTAAAATCACTGCAGATGATGACTGCAGCCATGAAATTAGAAGATGCTTGCTCCTTGGAAGAAAAGTTATGACCAACCTAGACAGCATATTAAAAAGTAGAGATGGTATTTTGCCAACAGAGATCCATCTAGTCAAAGCTATGGTTTTTCTAGAAGTCATGTATGGATGTGAGAGTTGGACCATAAAGAAGACTGAAGGCTGAAGAACTGATGTTTTTGAACTGTGGTATTGGAGAAGATTCTTCAGAGTCCCTTGGACTGCAAGGAGATCTAAACAGTTGATTCTAAAAAGAAATCAATCCTGAATATTCATTGGAAGGACTGATGCTGAAGATAAATCTCCAATATTTTGGCCATCTGATGCAAAGACCTAACTTATTAGAAAATACTCTGATGCTGGGAAAGATTGAAGGCAGGAGGAGAAGGGGATGACAGAGGACAAGATTATTGGATGGTATTATGGACTCAATGGACATGAGTTTGAGCAAGCTCTGGGAGATTGTGATAGACAGGGAAGTCTGGCGTGCTACAGTTCATGAGGTCTCAAACAGTCAAACATGACTGAGCGACTGAACAGCAGCAACAACAGCAATCAAAATACTGTTCCAAGCCAATGAAATATTTTATCCCCAAATTAGACATGAAGTGATATTCAAATAGTCCTAGGAGACTGGCACACAATTCAATAGCGGCATATACCATGGTACAGCATTGATTTCCTGAAAGTTGGCTTGTACTGAGTAAAGTTCCGAGAAAATAAAATAGTGAATGTTCCTTTTGCCTATTTTAAATTTTGCACATGGAGGGAAGAGTAGTCCAGGCCTTATGCTTCATTCTGTTTACAAAGACAGACAAAGGACTAGGAGTCAAAAACCCTGGTTTTTGAGTTGTTCAGACTCTCCCTACCATGTCTTTGTATATTTTTAACTTTTATTTTTGACTTTATTTCAGCATTTTAAACAGGGGAAACAACACTGAAGCTCAGTACAGAGTTTGAGAGTTTAAGGTGTTTTCAATTCACCTCTGGCATATGCATATTAGATACAGCACTCTGCCTAACTTAGATGCAGGAAAAAAACAAAAACAAAAACAAAAACCCTTTGAGCAGTAAATTGTCTTCAAATGTGTGCCTATTTTAAGAAATCATAGCACTAAAAATATGTATTTCTCATCAGATTGTCACAGAATTCCTCCAAGGATATAAAGTTGATTTTTAATGAATGAAAAAGAGGAAGGAAGTAGGAATTACTAACAGAAAATACAAAGGGCAGTGGAGAAACAGGACATGTTTTTAAACAGTTTTGTTCAAATATCCTGGTGTTAACAGACATTGTTTTTAACAAGTTGTAGCTAGCCTAGCTGTGGATAACCACAAAACGATTTCCAGAACTTCCATTTCAGCTGACTAAAGAGTCACTGAATTGCTAAAGGCAATACATGTATTTTTGTTCCTGATGTTGTATCAGCCTATATGTCTTGCTGTCCTGATCTACTCTATCCCAGAAGAACAAAGAATCTGGCAAGAAAAATCGGAAGCTATCAAGAGAAATGTGTGCATCTTACATGACCGACATACGCCTTTGGCCACTCTTCTCACATCATCTGAGATGAACACACTCTGAACTGATACCTTGGGTAGTTGTTTTGTAAATCTGCTTTTCTTAATTTTATGAAATTATTTGCCACTTTAAAAGTCATTGAAACATGTATTCTATCATGTAAGAATCGAATCACCAGTCTATGTCCGATGCAGGATACAGCATGCTTGGGGCTGGTGCACGGGAATGACCCAGAGGGATGTTGTGGGGAGGGAGGTGGGAGGGGGGTTCATGTTTGGGATTGCATGTACACCCGTGGTGGATTCATGTCAATGTATGGCAAAACCAATACAGTATTGTAAAGTAAAATAAAGTAAAAATAAAAATTAAAAAAATATATATTAAAAAAATAAATAAAAGTTTAATACATATTTTCTGTTCCTAAGCTAAATAGTAGGACATTATAGAAAAAAGATGTCATATATAAGTAATTTTTATCCTTGTATGTAGTCAATATTTTTAAATAAAGCTAATTTATAATTCAAAGACTATCTCAGAAATAAAACAGAATTTGACAGAATCAGAGCATGCATTCATTCAAATAATACCATTTATATGAATAAGATGTATCTCCCAGACAGGAAGAAGATATCTCTTTCAACCACTAAAACCATGAAATTTAGTTGGACACCTGGCTTACAGGTCTTCCATGATGTAAGGAGAAACTGTTCCCTTATCATTGGTAAACTTTGCATTGATTTGTTGTGGAGGTGGTTCAGCTGTTATCCATGGTGTTAGTATTTTCCTTCAAACTTTGTATTTAAAAAAAAATCTGGAAAAATAAAGATTCTACGATTCTGGAAAAACAATATAAATAGTGACATTATTCTACATTGATTACACTTCCTATTCTTTTTTTTTTCACATTTTATAATTTATTTTTTTTTGCATTTATATATATATTTTTTTTTAATTTTAAAATCTTTAATTCTTACATGCATTCCCAAACATGAACCCCCTCCCACCTCCCTCCCCATAACATCTTTCTGGGTCATCCCCATGCACCAGCCCCAAGCATGCTGCATCCTGCGTCAGACATAGACTGGCGATTCAATTCACATGATAGTGTACATGTTAGAATGGCATTCTCCCAAATCATCCCACCCTCTCCCTCTCCCTCTGAGTCCAAAAAGTCCGTTATACACATCTGTGTCTCTTTCCCTGTCTTGCATACAGGGTCGTCATTGCCATCTTCCTAAATTCCATATATATGTGTTAGTATACTACTTCACTCTGTATAATCGGCTCCAGTTTCATCCATCTCAACAGAACTGATTCAAATGAATTCTTTTAACGGCTGAGTAATACTCCATTGTGTATATGTACCACAGCTTTATCCATTCATCTGCTGATGGACATCTAGGTTGTTTAAAGCAATCTTGAGAAAGAAGAATGGAACTGGAGAAATCAACTTGCCTGACTTCAGGCTCTACTACAAAGCCACAGTCATCAAGACTGTATGGTACTGGCACAAAGACAGACATATAGATCAATGGAACAAAATAGAAAGCCCAGAGATAAATCCACACATATGGACACCTTATCTTTGACAAAGGAGGCAAGAATATACAATGGAGTAAAGACAATCTCTTTAACAAGTGGTGCTGGGAAAACTGGTCAACCACTTGTAAAAGAATGAAACTAGATCACTTTCTAACACCGCACACAAAAATAAACTCAAAATGGATTAAAGATCTAAATGTAAGATCAGAAACTATAAAACTCCTAGAGGAGAACATAGGCAAAACACTCTCAGACATAAATCACAGCAGGATCCTCTATGATCCACCTCCCAGAATTCTGGAAATAAAAGCAAAAATAAACAAATGGGATCTAATTAAAATTAAAAGCTTCTGCACAACAAAGGAAAATATAAGCAAGGTGAAAAGACAGCCTTCTGAATGGGAGAAAATAATAGCAAATGAAGCAACTGACAAACAACTAATCTCAAAATATACAAGCAACTTCTGCAGCTCAACTCCAGAAAATAAACGACCCAATCAAAAATGGGCCAAAGAACTAAATAGACATTTCTCCAAAGAAGACATACGGATGGCTAACAAACACATGAAAAGATGCTCAACATCACTCATTATTAGAGAAATGCAAATCAAAACCACAATGAGGTACCACTTCACACCAGTCAGAATGGCTGCGATCCAAAAATCTGCAAGCAATAAATGCTGGAGAGGGTGTGGAGAAAAGGGAACCCTCCTACACTTCCTATTCTTAACTGACAAGATAATCTATCTGATAGAGAAGAGGACATGTATCATATAGGTATATAACATAAGAGTGGTTTGGGAAATCCACAATAATTATGTCAAACACCAGAGTTATTTTACAAAATGGACATTTGGGAGACAGTAAACTATATCATTGGTCAACTCAAAAAATTGTCAATATCTAGTACTTCTATAAATATTAAGATTGCATTAGGATGAACATAAACTTGCTTTACAAAACCATTGATGTCTTGATCGTTTAAATTCAAAATAAGAAATGTGTGTTATTTAACTGCCTTGACAAGCGTATACAACAGTGTACTTATCAAAATAAGAAATATTGAAAACATATCTTTCAAGAATAGAAATATACACAGTGTCTCTTAAAAACCTGTGGCAGAATTTTCAAAACGTCCTTTGCTGCTTTCTCTTAGGGTATATTTCTCTAGTTGCTTGGTTTGAAGCTTCTAACATTACAATCACTTCACCGGCTGAAGTTTGAAGACAAAACTGTTGTCTCCAAAACATTAAAACTGAAATGAATATGGCTTTTCATGTCAGTTAGAATAGGGTTTTTTTTTTTAATTAAAAAAAATTTTTTTTACTTTACAATACTGTTTTTTTTAAATTACTGTCTAGCTATCCCCATACTTTTCTATTATAGCAAAATTTCTTAAATCTTTTCTGATTGTCTTAAATTATTTCCTCTCATCTCTCAAACTCCTTCCCATCAGTTCTGCCCATACTATCCAGCTAAAATTAGCCTTCTCAAGCTTATAAATGATTATCTTACCTGATTAAAAGCATTTCACAACTAGTTTGTCTTTAAAACACTAACTCTATGATACCACTTTGATCCGGTTTTCCTACCATTTCATTATCTACTACTGAACTCCTTTTCTAAGTCCTCTTCACTGCCTCCAATTCTGAATACGACAGGGCACCATAGATGACATTGGGCCATTTCTCTTTTCCGTTCACATTTACTGCCCATGTGTTCACTTTAGATTTCTAGCATAAAACACTTTCTATATTCTGGAAACTCTCAAATATATGTATCCAATTCAGAACACTCCTTTGATCTCAGAATCTTTATACCCACTGCTTCAGAAGCAAACAATTGTGTCTATAAGCATCCAAGTCCTATCGTGGACATACAGAATACGCCAGCCAGTAAAAGGAGAAGGAATATGGGACTTTCTCCAGGATGTTAGACACCTAAGCCTGGATTACAGTTATGAGAGTCCTCAAATGCAATGATTCTCAAATTGTGTCTCAAAGAGCCCACTGAAATATCTTACAGACTCACACAAGGCGTGAATGATAAGAGCGTGGGTTATGCTCACAGCTCCACCCCTCCCATCCTTTGGTGTATCTACCTGTATCTCTTTGCATATTTCCATCCTATCTCAAATTTCACTTGAAAAATAAAGAAGAAAGAAATAAAAGCAAAGACAGAAAAAAAAAGGATTGAAAACACAGATGGTGAACACAAACAAAAAGCTCTGAATAAAATATAAAATATATACACTAAATTGTTTGCTTCATTGACACTTTTGGTTTCATTTCTGAAGGTTCTGAAATTGTTGCTACTTCTCCTAGATCTGTCAATAAATCTTCAGTGCCCAGGACTAAAGGCATTAGGAGAGCTATCCTACAGAAAACAACAAACACTTTTGTTTAGGGTTCCTTTCTGTTTACAGATTTCAGATTTTCCTCTCAGTCCAATAACAAAAGCATGGAAAAACGTCCATGCTTTTAAGTTCTTCCAGCTTAGCTTCACACCAAAAGTCCTTAATCAATTCTTGGCACTATGTAAGTTTTTGGAATCAATTCATGATGGCCTAGTATAATTTAGTTATGTGCACCAAATTTGTGTAGCAAGTATAACAAGGAAATACTTTCATGCTATTTATTGCAGTGTCAACTCATCTCTGTACACTGTCTCCCAGTTCCTTCATCAGAGCTGGCTTGGCAAAGCATCACACACAGTAATACAAGACAGTCTACTGACTGTGATAAGAGTTACCCACTCATCCAAAAACGCCTTCCCCTGTGTCTGTCTGAACGGTCATCTTGCTTCTCTCTGCTTGGGAGTTCTCCAGAGTTGACTTGGTACTCTGGCATTTTGTTTTGGCTTCTGCCCCTTCTGCTAGTTTAAGTGACTTATTCAGATTCTGTTATCTGCTCACAAAACTGTTGGCCTATTCATTATTTTCCCAGATATTTTGATGGGTATATCATATTCTGGTCCAAAAAGCACTGATAATCTCCGCCCTGTGGATCCCTCTGAAGCAGAATCTCTTTGTGTATCTCAGCTAACCAACAGGTGATGAAAGGACCACGCTTCATCTGTTCAGTTCCTAAGTTATGTCCGACTCTTTGAGACCCCACAGACTGCAGTACATGAAGCTCCCCTGCCCTTCACTATTTCCCAGACTTTGCTCAAATTCATGTCCACTGAGTCAGTGAGGCTATCTAACCATGCTCTGTAAACAACTGTAAATTCAAAGGACAGTGATCCCTGTTCAGCTTCTAGTGCCTGGAATCACCTAGTGTGGATTAATTAATGACTTAAGTTCAAGTTCTCATGGACTATACTTACTATTTCTAGTTGACATAAAACTCACTAGGCTCCCATTCATCTGCACCTTTTTTTTCCTTCTGCAAGATCCGTATACACTCTCCAGTCAAATATTAAGTGCTATTGCAGGGAAGTATAACAATATATTTCTCTATTCCAGCAACAAAACCAAAAAGTAATGGGACCTTTTTCTGAATTCCTTGACTTACAAAAGCATAGTGTTGAGAAATTTGTCAATTTAGGAACAATTTTGGAACTCACTGGCTGTCAGAAAACAGTGGTGGAGACAAAATATTTTCATTCTTCTTTCCAGTGGGGTGAGTGCGGGGGTCAGGCAGTGGATAATAGAATGAGGTTAAGACATAAGCCTCATTTAGGGGGAAAGGGAAGAACACAAATATTGATTGATCAACTCTCCAGGATTTCCAGTAATTTTCAGGTTACCGGGATTTTCTCAACTCACAAATTTTTCTGTTAGACTTTAAATTTACCTACTTGCATTTCCTGCTTCTGTGACATGACAACCCTAACCCTTCTATATCGCTGCCTTCCAAAAGACGACTGTGTGAAAAAGCACACAGTGCACAGAGCATGTGATACTAAAAATTATAGATATAAAGCTCCAAAGAACCAAAAATATAATCCGCATCATATTCTATTAATGTAAATTAATTAAACCTTTCATTTTAAAGCAGTACTTGTTAAAATGTAGGAAAAGAAAATATAATAATATGGTGTTTATACATATTAAACTCCATATAAAGACCTGAAAAAATTCAGGAGAAAGAAATAACATGCAAGCACTAAATGTTAAAAATCAGGTGTGGCTTAGTAACATGGAAAGTGGATTCAAGAGAAGGAGTATTAACTGGTAAAAGGTGACATGTTAAATAGAAAGGGATTAATTCATTAAGGCATAATAATTCTATTTATAAATGCCAATAGTGTTCGCCATTAACAGAACAAAAGTAGGCAGATTTAAGAGCTAAATCATCCAGCTTTGTGTGTTTAACACTTCTCTGAGCAATTGATAGGGTCAGTAGATTAATAAACATAGGATATTGAAAAGGCTATCAACTAGCTAAACCTAACTAGCATGTTTAGAAGACTATACCAGCAATGGCCTAGTAAGCATTTTCTTAACTGGACATAAACCATTCCCTACAATGTCATGAAGTATCTCAGTTCAGTTCAATCTCTCAGTCATGTCCGACTCTTTGCAACCCCATGGGCGGCAGCATGCCAGGCCTCCCTGTCAAATCACCAACTCCCGCAGCCTACCGAAACCCATGTCCATTGTGTCAGTGATGCCATCCGACTATCTCATCCTCTGTCGTCCCCTTCTCCTCCTGCCTTCAATCCCTCCCAGCTTCAGGATTTTTTCAAATGAGTCAGCTCTCCGTATCAGGTGGCCAAAGTACTGGAGTTTTAGCTTCATCATCAGTCCTTCCAATGAACACCCAGGACTGGTCTCCTTTAGGATGGACTGGTTGGATCTCCTTGCAGTCCAAGGGACTCTCAAGAGTCTTCTCCAACATCACAGTTCAAAAGCATCAATTCTTCGGCACTCAGCTTTCTTTATAGTCCAACTCTCATATCCATACATGACTACTAGAAAAACCATAACCTTGATTAGACATACCTTAGTTGGCAAAGTAATATCTCTGCTTTTTAATATGCTGTCTAGGTTGGTCATAACTTTCCTTCCAAGAAGCAAGCGTCTTTAAATTTCATGGCTGCAATCATCATCCGCAGTGATTTGGAAAACTCAGCAGTGGCCACAGGACTGGAAGTATCTCAATAAACTTCAAAATATGGAGATAATATATTTAAGAACAAATTAAAAATCACTCCTTACTTCACAGTAACTTTAAATGACATATTATCTATAAAAATGATATGTTATATACTTAAAACTAGTATCACAATGTAAACCAACTATACCTCAATAAAAAGTCTTGAAAAAATTATTGATAACAAATTAGAAAATCTCCTTAAATTAAAAAAATAAGCAAAATAATTAAAATAACCTAGTAATTCAAATAGAAGACAGGAAAAATGCAAATATTTCAGACTGAATGATAATAAAAACATGGAACATAAATGCTTGAGATACATTAAAATCATCTGTGCACAATATTTGTAGCTTTAAAAACATATTTTAAAAAGAAATATCTAAAATTAAAGTACCATCTTAAGTATTTAAAGAAAAATGTAGAGTACATAAATGCTGTGTACATAGAAAGTAAATAAAAATAGTAGAAACAATAATATTTAAAAAGAGACAACAGTAGTAACATCAGGAAATCTAAAAATTTATCCTTTAAAAAGATTAATAAAATTGAAGCATCCCTAAGTAATCTATAGTCTAGGAAAATAACATAAATTACAAATACCAGGAATGACAGAGGAAATCACAAGATTTCCTTAAAATCTTAATAAAGAACTATCAAGAACATTATACTAATGACAAGACAACCCAGGTGATGAGGTATTTTCTGTAAAAACATAGCTTGGAAAATAAATTTCAAGAATAAAATGAAGATCAGACAGTTCTCTATGTATGTTTAAAAATATATTTTGTACCACAAATCTTAAAAATCCAAGGCCCAAATACCACTAATGGTTAATTGCAGTTCACATCTATGGGGGAGGAAAGACGTACTCTTTCAGAAAACAAAGTCAGTTAAGAACATTTACTAACTCAGTTTTTTGGAGATCAAGGAAGGAAAAAAAAAAAGAACTGTTGGAACTTAGAGGCCAAAACCATCTCTATGTAAGTCGAGACTAAAATAGTCTTATCACAGCAAAGCGAGGACCTATCTACATAACTTACCACGAACAAAGATCACATACTCACGTGGTTACACTCAAAAGCCATGGAAAAAGCTACTGCTAGTATAACACATGGTGATCAATGTGGTAAGAAATAAAAGGCACACAGGTAGAATTAAAATTGCCACTATTTGTAGAAAACTTAATTTTGTACTCAGATAAACCATGGAAACTCACAAAAGGTTATAAATTAGTGATTGAGCAAGGCATGGAACAGAAGATCAGTAAATAACGATCACTGTATTTACCAGCAACAAAAACTGGAAAAACAGTGCAAAACAATGGCTTTAAGTACTAATGCCAAGACTGAAATTTTAGAAATATGTTTGAAAGTATTTGCAAGATCTTTTTTCCTGAAAAGTACAAATATTCAGTTCAGTTGCTCAGTCACGTACAACTCTTTGTGACCCCATGGACTGTAGCATGTCAGGCTTCCCTGTCCATAACCAACTCTCGGAGCTTATTCAAACTTATGTCCATTGAGTCAGTAATGCCACCCAACGATCTCATTCTCTGTTGTCCCCTTCTCCTCCCGCTTTCAATCTTTCCCAGCATCAGGGTCTTTTCCAGTGAGTCAGTTCTTCTTAGTTCAGTTCAGTCACTCAGTCGTGTCCGACTCTTTGTGACCCCATGAATCGCAGCATGCCAGGCCTCCCTGTCCATTACCATCCCCCAGAGTTCACTCAAACTCACGTCCAACGAGTCAGTGATGCCATCCAGCCATCTCATCCTCTGTCGTCCCCTTCTCCTCCTGCCCCCAATCCCTCCCAGCATCAGAGTCTTTTCCAATGAGTCAACTCTTCACATGAGGTGGCCAAAGTACTGGAGTTTCAGCTTCAGCATCATTCCTTCCAAAGAAATCCCAGGGTTGATCTCCTTCAGAATGGACTGGTTGGATCTCCTTGCAGTCCAAGGGACTCTCAAGAGTCTTCTCCAACACCACAGTTCAAAAGCATCAATTCTTTGGTGCTCAGCATTCTTCTAGTCCAACTCTCACAGCCATACATGACTACTGGAAAAACCACAGCCTTGACTAGATGGACCTTTTGGCAAAGTAATGTCTCCGCTTTTGAATATGCTCTCTAGGTTGGTCATAACTTTCCTTCCAAGGAGTGTCTTTTAATTTCATGGCTGCAGTCACCATCTGCAGTGATTTTGGGGCCCAAAAAATAAAGTCTGACACTGTTTCCACTGTTTCCCCATCTATTTCCCATGAAGTGATGGGACTGGATGCCATGATCTTCGTTTTCTGAATGTTGAGCTTTAAGCCAACTTTTTCACTCTCCTCTTTCACTTTCATCAAGAGGCTTTTTAGTTCCTCTTCACTTTCTGCCAAAAGGGTGGTGTCATCTGCATATCTGAGGTTATTGATGTTTCGCCCGGGAGTCTTAGTCCAGCTTGTGCTTCTTCCAGCCCAGTGTTTCTCATGATGTACTCTGCATATAAGTTAAATAAGCAGGGTGACAATATATAGCCTTGATGTACTCCTTTTTGTATTTGGAATGAGTCTGTTGATCCATGTCCAGTTCTAACTGTTGCTTTCTGACCTGCATATAGGTTTTTCAAGAGGCAGTTTAGGTGGTTTGGTATTCCCATCTCTTTCAGAATTGTCCACAGTTTATTATGATCCACACAGTCAAAGGCTTTGACATAGTCAAGAAAGCATAAATTGATCTTTTTCTGGAACTCTCTTGCTTTATCCATGATCCAGTGGATGTTGGCAATTTGATCTCTGGTTCCTCTGCCTTTTCTAAAACCAGCTTGAACATCTGGGAGTTCACAGTTTGTGTATTGCTGAAGCCTGGCTTGGAGAATGTTGAGCATTACTTTACTAGCATGTGAGATGAGTGCAATTGTGTGGTAGTTTGAGCATTCTTTGGCATTGCCTTTCTTTGGAATTGGAATGGAAACTGACCTTTTCCAGTCCTGTGGCTACTGCTGAGTTTTCCAAATTTGCTGGCATATTTAGTGCAGCACTTTCACAGCATTGTCTTCCAGGAGTTGAAACAGCTCAACTGGAATTTCATCACCTCCACTAGCTTTGTTTGCAGTGATGCTTTCTAAGGCCCACTTGACTTCACATTCCAGGATGTCTGGCTCTAGGTGAGTGATCACACCAACATGATTATCTTGGTCGTGAAGATCTTTTTTTGTATAGTTCTCCTGTGTATTCTTGCCACCTTTTCTTAATATCTTCTGCTTCTGTTAGGTCCATACCATTTCTGTCCTTTATAGAGCCCATCTTTGCATGAAATGTTCCCTTGGTGTCTCTAATTTTCTTGAAGAGATCTCTAGTCTGTCCCATTCTGTTGTTTTCCTCTATTTCTTTGCATTGATCGCTGAAGAAGACTTTCTTATCTCTCCTTTCTATTCTTTGGAACTCTGCATTCAGATGCTTATATCTTTCCTTTTCTCCTTTGTTTTTTACTTCTCTTCTTTTTACAGATATTTGTAAGGCCTCCCCAGACAGCCATTTTGCTTTTTTGCATTTCTTTTCCATGGGGATGGTCTTGATTCCCGTCTCCTGTACAATATCACGAACCTCTTTCCATATTTCATCAGGCACTCTATCTATCAGATCTAGGCCCTTAAATCTATTTCTCACTTCCACTGTATAATCATAAGGGATTTGATTTAGGTCCTACCTGTATGGCCTACTGGTTTTCCCTACTTTCTTCAATTTAACTCTGAATTTGGCAATAAGGAGTTCATGATCTGAGCCACAGTCTGCTCCTGGTCTTGTTTTTGTTAACTGTATAGAGCTTCTCCATCTTTAGCTGCAAAGAATGTAATCAATCTGATTTTGGTGTTGACCATCTGGTGATGTCCATGTGTAGAGTCTTCTCTTGTCTTGTTGGAAGAGGGTGTTTGCTATGATCAGTCCCTGGTGGCTCAGCTGGTAAAGAATCCGCCTGTAATGAGGGAGGCCTGGGTTCAATCCCTGCTTTGGGAAGATCCCCTGAAGAAGGAAAAGGCTACCTACTTCAGTATTCTGGTCTGGAGAACTCCATGGACTGTATAGTTCATGGAGTCACAAACACTCAGACACAACTGATCTACTTTCACTTTCAGTTCTTCATAACAGGTGGACAAATTATTGGAGCTTCAGCATCAGTCCTTCCAGTGACTATTCAGGACTGATCTCCTTTAGGATGGACTGGTTGGATCTCCTTGCAGTCCAAGGGACTCTCAAGAGTCTTCATCAACAACACAGTTCAAAAGCATCAATTCTTTACGGAGAGCTCAGCTTTCTTTATGGTCCAACTCTCAATCCATACATGACTACTGGAAAAACCATAGCTTTGCCGAGATGGACCTTTGTCAGCAAAGCAATGTATCTGCTTTTACAAATCTTGTAAAATGTAACTTAAAATGCTTCAAATCAAGGGTTGAAAAAGAATAATTGCAGTCAGTTTGGTCTATTGCCTGTTTGTGTATGGTCCAAAAGTTAACACTTTAAAAAATATTTTAAGATATACATATAGTCTCTGAAATCAAGATTGCTGGGAGAAATATCAGTAACCTCAGATATGCAGATGACACCACCCTTATGGCAGAAAGTGAAGAACTAAAGAGCCTCTTGATGAAAGTGAAAGAGGAGAGTGAAAAAGTTGGCTTAAAGCTCAACATTCAGAAAACAAAGATCATGGCCTCTGGTCCCATCACTTCATGGGAAATAGATGGAGAAAGAGTGGAAACAGTGGCTGACTTTATTTTTGGGGTTCCAAAATCACTGCAGATGGTGATTGCAGCCTTGAAATTAAAAGATGCTTTCTCCTTGGAAGAAAAGCTATGATCAACCTAGACAGCATATTAAAAAGCAGAGACATTACTTTGCCAACAGAGGTCCATCTAGTCAAGGCTATGGTTTTTCCAGTGGTCATGTATGGATGTGAGAGTTGGACTGTGAAGAAAGCTAAGTGCCAAAGAATTGTCGCTTTTGAACTGTGGTGTTGGAGAAGACTCTTGAGAGTCCCTTGGACTGCAAGGAGATCCAACCAGTCCATCCTAAAGGAGACCAGTCCTGGGTGTTCATTGGAAGGACTGATGCTGAAGCTGAAAACCCAATACTTTGGCCACCTGATGCGGAGAGCTGACTCATTTGAAAAGACCCTAATGCTGGGAGGGAATGGGGGTAGGAGGAAAAGGGGATTACAGAGGATGAGATGGCTGGATGGCATCACCGACTCAATGGACGTGAGTTTGAGTAAGCTCCGGGAGTTGGCGATGGACAGAGAGGCCTGGCGTGTTGCCGTCCACGTGGTTGCCAAAAGTTGGACATGATTGAGCAACTAAACTTATAGTCTCTGTCATGCATATGTGACACATTCATATAATCCTGTGAGGGAGACAATATGTGTCCCTCAAGTCCTGAATATTTAATATTTTATCTTTTATAGAAAAAGTTTTCCAACTCACTTATTTATGGTATCACCATGCAGGTAAATGGGATATTAGCTCCCTGACCAGGGATAGAATCTGTATTCCTTGTGTTGGAAAGACAGTTTCTTAATCACTGGATGTCCAGGGAAGTCCCTGACAACTCCTCATCTAAATGAACAGATATATACCATGCACATGGATTTGACTATATTAAGCTGTCATCTGTCTTTACCTTGGTCTATAATTTCAGGGCAATCTGTATATGTAACCTAGTCTTTTATTTGCTTTTATAGATTCTGAACAATTTTATTCTAAAACACAATGTAATATAACACTTCCCCAAGAAAAATCTAGGGAAAAAACAAATTTAGAGGAAATATTTAGAGTGGTAAAATATTCTGTCTTGATATATTTTGTAGTTGACTTCAGTAAGTATGTACCTTTGTTAAAACGCATATGGTATACTTTGCTTTGTACTCTAAAATCACCTTAGGTTAATGAGAAAACAAGAGAGAAAGGATAGTATAGTTTACTACTACAAAATACAGAAAGCAACTGAATTATCAAGAGTGATGTAGGGAAACCAAATTGCAATGTTATTTGTCTGGAAATGTTAAGGAAGCCATCTTGAGACCAATTATATAGTGAAAAATATGAAAACTGAAATAAGATTTTCTTAAGCATGTTAATTTGAAAATAACTGTCCCAGATATAACTGAGTTTTCTCTTTTGCTGAGTTTTAGAATAAAATAGCAGATGCAGACAGGAAAACAGAAACAAAACATGTGATTCAGTTCTGATTTTCTCCATTTACAAAAAGGGAAACAGACCCAGAGGTCAAACAACATGCCCCAGGTTGCAAACTGAATAGTGTTAGAGATTTTAGGATACAATTTATTAAAAATTGTGCAAAAATACTCAAAAATCAAGAAGAGTGCATGTAAAGCATTTAAATTCCAAATTTTGAAGAGTTAAAACACCTTTCAAGCAAAACATACAAGGTAATATTGAAAACCAACAATTGATAATGATATCACTAATAAGATTTGTGGTGTGGCAAAAGGGAAGTGAAGAAGTGTGTTAACAGTGAACATCATCATTAATAAATGGGATGTTCTTTGCATATCATAAGCTATCATGTTCTGAATTTCATTTGTCTTAGGAGATGACTATACAGTTTTTCCAAAATAGTACATCTCTTCTAAATCATAGCAATCTTGGAGGATAAAAACACACCTATCGTCACAATGGCTATATTTATTGGATTTATCACAATTTCTCACTGGGTGTCTTCTGCTATTCCAACGATTGAAATGAATCATACAAAGTAAAACAATTTGACATTCAAATTATCAACTGCAATATGATTGTCCATGTAAAATACATTTCAATGAGTGTTTCGTACATATCAAAGTGTGTCTATAGCAGTGAGGCAATTATACATTAGAGGGAAGGAAATTGTTGGGAACTGGTCATATTTCATTCTACTGTTAAATAAAATTTATTTATTCCATAATTGCCCAACTGATCCTGCCTTGCAGGTACCAGAAACATATAATAATATATGTGCTGTGGAAGATTTTTCAAATGTATAAAATTGCTTTTGAAGTGCTACTATTTTCTTTTTCTTATTTAGTTTCTTTCCTTATCATCTGGAAAATGCCTTTTATGTTTTGAATTTACTTATTTCAATTGGAGGATGATTACTTTGCCAATATTGTGATGGCCTCTGCCCTACATCAACATGAATTGGCCACAGGCATACATGTGTCCCCTCCCTCCTGAACCCCCATCCCACCTCCCTCCCCTGCCCATCCTGCCAGGTATTCACAGAGCACCTGCTTTGGGATCCCTTTGTCATACATCAAAGTCCCACTGGCTATCTATTTTACATATGGTAATATATATGTTTCAAAGCTATTCTCTCAAACTCATCCCAACCTTTTCTTTTCCCATTGTCTCCAAAAGTCTGTTCCTTCTATCCGTGTCTCCTTTGCTGCCCTGTATGTAGGATGGTTGGTACTATCTTTCTAGATTCCATAGATATGTGTTAATGGAAAACATTTTTTTAGAGCACACACACAAGGTGATACACTGAAAAATTTTGGTTCTGCAAATGTGTTGAGACTATTCAGTGATTCTAAGGAGGAGACATGTTTCCTTTTCCTGATACTAAAGTAGAACTAAAATCTAGTTATACATTATAACTAAAATAAACAAAAGACTTTTAAAGGAGAGAGAAAGCAGCACGCCCACTAAGGACATCCTAAATCCAGGAAAAATATGGTGATGCATTCCCCAGGCTCTCTTCACCTTATATTCCAGATTTAGAGCTGAAGAAACTGTCAACCCAGAAATGCCAATGTGCACAGCCCCCGAAACACAAACAATAAAAGCTTACTATCTCTAGAAAAATGAGGAAGAAGAAGTCAGATGCGTGGACAATATGCTTTCAAAGGCAGAAAAATTTTAGACAATAATTGCTCTAATTCAGACCAGTTCTACAGAAGAGAACCGTGACTCTAACCCACCCCATGCCAGCAAAGGCCAAATGGGGAATCAACTTCTAGCCTCAGGAAGATGTAAAAAGACATCTGCCTGGTTTATGTCTGGGAAGGTCAAATAAGGAGTTAGAACTTCTGCCATCACTGGACCATAATTCCCACCCCGCAACATGCTAATGGACACAATCTGAAATGCCCATATTGTGAAATGCCCACTGTCACTCAGCCATCTCCTTTAGTTGTCATTGTGTGGGAAAACTGGTATTGCACCTCTGTTTGCCCCTGTATTTGGCAGAACTTGTTAGCTAAAACAAAAACATTGATATAAGACCCAGAGTCTCCTAATTTGGAAGTATCAAATTTCATTTGAACATCAGTTTCACACCAAGAACTAGAAAAATTCCAAACTAAAATTTAAAAAATATATGCCAACCAAGATGAAAGAGACAATGAATTCTCTTTTGAAGGTGTAAACTGTAGGAGACAAATAACTATTTGTTGCATGGTTTATCCCTCTAGTATATGGAATGTGCCTACAACATAATAGATGCTAAGTACACACTTCTTGTGTAAATACATGTCACTTAGAAGCTAAATTATTTACTGCAAGTTTTCAGCTACATTTATAAAACTTGAGTGGCAACACAGCTTCTGTTTTAAAGGAAAAAAAAAGGAGGACATTGAGGACTCAAATGTGGAATCTGGCCCAATTGCAAATAGAATCTCTTGAAGTAAAAGACAAATGATAACCTATTGTATTAATAAGATTACATTAAATTTATCTTCAGATTTTAAAAAGACAACAAGAACATCTTTAATTTGCTATATTTGTTGTTCACTTTTAAATTTTCATTTGCTTATAATATTCTGCTTATTTGAAAATGTCTGGTAATTTTTGATTTCTGCATAAAGAATGATTGACAGGATCTTAAAGGAAAACTTTGATTTGTTATAAATGGTACCTACTTTTCTAAGATCTTAGCTTCTAAGAAAGATGAAGAAATTAATAGTGTTGAGTTAGGAGGACATTCCAGAGAAATGTTGAATTTTTATGTTTTAAATCTCAGCATTATTTTGAACTTATATATTCATGCATTTTACAATGCATGAATTATAATAAATAAATTATTAATAAAGTAATAAAGCTACAATAAAGTAACATAAATATAATGCCAGGCCTAGTTTATGCAACCACTCAGAGGGTTATAAGGGGAAAAAACACAAGCATCTTTAATTCTTACTGTTTTGAAATATTGATTCAAAAAATGATACTCCTGCTAATAAGTGTTTATTCCCCAATTTGTAGTAGTTAAATGAACAAAACACTATTTTACATTTATCTGATCTCAGATTAAATATCATGCCTTAAAAGTCTCTTATAACTTGATGGTCTGACTCCTCATTTTTCTAGAGATAGTAGGCTTTTATTGTTTGTGTTTCGGGGGCGGTGCACATTGGCATTTCTGGGTTGACAGTTTCTTTAGCTCTAAATCTGGAATATAAAGTGAAGAGAACCCGGGGAATTCATCACCATATTTTTCCTGGGTTTAGGATGTCCTTAGCAGGCCTGCTGCTTTCTCTCACCTTTAAGTCTTTTTTTTTTTTTTAATAAGTTCACAAAATGCACATTTCTTCCAGATAAATTTGTTTTTCTTTCAACATTATGACTCCAATCTCTGCGTAGAATTTGGCATAGTATATATTCCTAAATATGTACTGAATTAATTATTCAGTAGTTTATATTTCTTACTGGATGTGAACTTTTTCCTTTTTTAATTTTTGTTATTTTATATTTTCTTCCATAGGGTAGAGAACACATCGGTTTTTATTAATCAGACTACTAGAAATTTTGGATTCTATGTATTTATGATCCAACTTATACAAAGTAAAAAAAAAAGGTCATATAAGTTATTTGGAGTAAAGACTATCAATTTTAATGAAATTTTAGTTATGATTTTACTGGAATAGCTCTTTGTAAATTTGCAGGTGGTAATAAAGGGTACAAATCTTCACTTTTGCAGGATAATTAAGTTCTCGAGATCCACTGTGGGGCATAGTGTGTATAACTGACAACATTTCATTGTATACTTAAGCAAAGAAATAGAGGAAAATAAGAGAATGGGAAAGACTTGAGATCTCTTCAAAAAAATGAGATATACCAAAGGAACATTTCAGACAAAGATGGGCACAATAAAGGACAGAAATGGTATGGACCAAACAGAAGCAGAAAAATATTAAGAAGAGGTGGCAAGAATACACAGAAGAATTATACAAAAAAGATCTTTATGACACAGATAACCACGATGGTGTGATCACTCACCTACAGCCAGACATCCTGGAATGCCAAATCAAGTTTGCCTTAGGAAGCATCACTATGAACAATGCAAGTACAATTCGAGTTGAGCTATTTCAAATCCTAAAAGATGATGCTGTGAAAGTGCTGCACTGAATATGCCAGGAAATCTGGAAAACTCAGCAGTGGCCACAGGACTGGAAAAGGTCAGTTTTCATTTCATCCCAAAGAAAGGCAATGCCAAAGAATGCTCAAATTGCCACATACTTGCACTCGTCTCTCACACACTAGCCAAGTAATGCTCTAAATTGCCTAAGAAAGGATTCAGCAGTACATGACCCATGAACTTCCAGATGTTTAGCTGGATTTAGAAAAGGCAAAAACCAGAGATCAAAATGTCAACATCTGTTGGATCATCAAAAAAACAAGAGTTCCAGAAAAATATCTATTTCTGCTTTATCGACTATGCCAAAGCCTTAGACTATGTGGATCACAATAAACTGTGAAAAATTCTTAAAGAGATGGGAATGACATCCACCTGACCTGCCTCCTGAGAAATCTGTATGCAGGTCAGGAAGCAACAGTTCGAACTGGACATGGAACAACAGACTAGTTCCAAATAGGGAAAGGAGTACATCAAGGCTGTATCTTGTCACCCTGCTTATTTAACCTATATGCAGAGCACATCGAGCCAAATGCCAGGCTGAAATGAAGTACAAGCTGGAAGCAAGATTGCCAGAAGAAATTTCAATAATCTCAGATATGCAGATGGCACCATCCTTATGGCAGAAATAGAAAAAGAACTAAAGAGCGTCTTGATGAAAGTGAAAGAGGAGAGTGAAAAAGTTCGCTTAAAACTGAGCATCCAGAAAAGTAAGATCGTGGTATCCGTTCCCATCACTTCATGGCAAATAGATGGGGAAACAGTGGAAACAATTGGAGACTTTATATTTTGGGGCTCCAAAATCACTGCAGATGGTGACTGCAGCCATGAATTAAAAGATGCTTGCTCCTTGGAAGAAAAGCTATGATCAACCTAGGCAGCATATTAAAAAGCAGAGACATTACTTTGCCAACAAACGTTTGTCTAGTCAAGGCTATGGTTTTTTCAGCAGTCATGTATGGATGTGAGAGTTGGACTATAAAGAAAGCTGAGTGCCGAAGAATCAATGCTTTTGAACTGTGGTGTTTAAGACTCTTGAGTGTATCTTGGAATGCAAGGAGATCCAACCAGTCCATCCTAAAGATCAGTCACGGCTATTCATTGGAAGGACTGATCCTGAAGCTGATACTCCAAAACTTTAGCTACCTGATGCAAAGAACAGACTCATTTGAAAAGACCCTGATGCTAGGAAAGATTGAAGGCATGAGAAGGGGATGACAGAGGATGAGATGATTGGATGGCATCACTGACTCAACAGATATGAGTTTGAGTAAACTCCCAGAGTTGGTGATGGACAGGGAAGCCTGGCGTGCTGCAGTCCACGGGGTCACAAACAGTCAGACATGACTGAGCGACTGAACTGACTCACTGAAGATTTCCTAAAAACATTCTTTAACACGTCTTCATACCTCAGTAAAGCATTTTAAAAAATGTGGATTGTATCTATGAGATAAAATTATGAGATAAAATTTTGTTGCCACAACAACAAAAGAATGATTACGGTTCATCTCATTAGCTCTTATATCAGAAATGTTTAGTCTTGAGAAATTTCAACAATACCAAAAAGCACATCAAATTTTCACTTACTTACCGGGATTCAACTCTGGGTGCTTGGCCTAAAGAAGAAAGAGTATCAGCAGCTGCAGGATGGAGAAAAGGGAGGAAAAGAACTGCACAGAGTGAGGTTGTCCCCCCTCACACCCCCACTCATTTCATTCATGGACTGGAGACAATTCATGCTATTCTCTCTCGAGATGTGAGAATAGAAGTCTGCTCTTTCACACGTGGCCTCAGTCTGCAAATGCTGAACAAGAGCCAATTTATTAACCTGGTCTCACGGGGGAAGAGGGGACCAGGAAGTAAACCTGATGTGTTAGACACAATGAGGGACGGTCTTTAGGGAACTTGATGGGAACTCAATAAATCTCCCAACCTTTTCCCTGCTTGGGTTTCAGAAATAACTGAGAGACAAGTGAGTCACCTTGTTGTAAGAATGCTGAAAATATGATGGAGCAGCATTTGAACTCTACAGAAACTGTCAGTGTGGAGAAGAGAAGCTTATTAATTTTCTTTAGGCAACTGTCACCAAAAGGGTAAAACTGAGCAACCCAAGTCCAGTTCATATCAGCAAATTCATCAGTTCCTTAAATTACAACCCCAGACCTGGGGAGAAGTGACTTAGGTTACAAAGAGGAGCATCATTCTAAGTCTTCCACAAAAGCTACATAGGAAATGGAATGAATTCCTCTCTAAAGTATATGTCTGTTCCCAGTCTGGCAACTTTCTAAAATCATTCAATTTAAATATGATTTTTGGCCATATATCTGTTATCAGATGCTAATTATGTTTTTGCCATTTTTGAAACCTAGTGTAAGAAAGATTTGCTTACAAATTTCTTGCAGTGTTACAACTCTCTGGACTGTTAGCATCTCTGGGAGTTAGGCAATGTGTGTTTATTTGTTTTGTGGCTTAAGAAAGACTAACTATTCCATACATTTTTATTAAATGACTGAATACGAAATGAATGATTAAAGAGAATGTATTACTTCCATGATCACTAACTATTTAGTGACAAATACATTTGGCCAAATGTACTATTAATAATTAAGTCTCCTATAAGGATTTATAACCCCCAAAGAATATATATACATAAATTTAATTTCAACTTAGAACACATAATTTTACACTAATTTAAACCTATTATATTCCCTGTACAAGCCAACATGTGAGCATGAGATATAAAGCATTCTGGATCTTCGGAATTTATGCAGTGGGGTGTATCATGATCTTTCCCTCTCCTGCCCTTGTTATAAATAAAATGTAATGAGGAGTCCTTGGTCCTTCAGCGTTTTCCTAAATGACTCTTGCTGCTAATTGGCTAAACTGAATGGCCACCACCTACTTCATTTAGCACAGCATGAATTAAGCACACTTGGCTTAATAAAAATCTATAATATCTGCAGCAAACTAACTGCTAATCAGAAAAAACATGAAAGATACATTCTTCATATTCAAGTAAACAGTCCAGAGTTCAGCAAACGGATTTCAGAAATGAGGGAATGACATACTTCCAACAATCTTAAATGTGATAGGAAAGGCAAGGTTACTAATAATATTTGAAACTAAGAAAATATTTCTTTTAGTTTTTGGGTCTTTGAAAATGCCATTTCACAGAAAATTTCTAGATTCATACAAAATCAAGCCTGTTTGGGATGGTTTCTCTGAATATATGCCAAACAACTATTAAGGTATACTTTTCTCTTTTTATCCTCACAGACTGCACTAGGCAAGAGTTTCAGGTCTCTAAACTGTTTCTGAATAAATTTCTCTTGTGGTAGCCTTGCCATAAAATATTTTAAAATATCCCAGTAAAAAGACCCTAAAAATAGATGCTTTCCCCAAATAGAAGTGCAGTGGGTCATGTGTTAATAACATAATCTCACTAAGTGGAAAGAAGCTCTGGAGGGTGAAAACAGCTTAGGATCAGATACTGAGAAAGAAGGAAATTTCTCAGAGTATTAGAGGCTTTGTAGTACTCTCACAAGTTTTGTCACTATTTTAGAAAAAGAATTAATTGAAATGCAGAGCAGGTAAAATATAATCAGCCCGGAGACTGGGAGAACAACATTCAAACTCAGCCTCACAGATGCAGACTACATCTAATATCTTAGGTGATTTCCCACTGTTACTGTTTTGTTTTGTGTGTGGTTTTTTTTCCCATTTTTACTTCAGTTACTTATAAATATATATTTAAATTCCTTTAATAATAACCTCTTGAGAGTCCTTTGCACTGCAAGATCAAACCAGTCAATCCTAAAGGAAATCAACGCTGAATATTCATTGGAAGGGCTGATACTGAAGCTCGAATATTTTGGCCTCTTGATGCAAAGAACTGATTCACTGGAAGAGACCCTGATGCTGGGAAAGATTGAGGGCAGAAGGTGAAGGAGGCAACAGAGAATGAAATGATTGGATGGCATTATTGACTCGATGAAAATGAGGTTGAGCAAACTCCAGGAGACAGGGAAGGACAGGGAAGCCTGGTGTGCTGCAGTCTATAGGGTCACAAAGAGCCAGACATGACTTAGTGACTGAACAATAAACAGCAACAACAAATAATAACCTCTACTCCTTGAAGCCAAATTAATCAACTTTGTGTGCATAGTTAAGTGAAAAATACATTTTAATGCTTGACTCTGCTTAAAGCATTTTTCTAGAAAACAATTGTTAGCTTTGGTGTGCATCAGTGGGGAATTTTGAAAAATCTAGCCACCCGAGCTACCTCCAGATATTTGTCTTCAATAAATCTGGCTTGCATAGCGCAATTATTGTTGTGAATAAATATTATGAAACAAATATATCCTGAAACAATGCTGCACAGAGTAGGTAAGGAATATACCCAGAGACTTACCGGTCTCCAACAAGGTAAAGGCTAAATTTGACAGTGAACTTCTAGAAATAGTTATAGCCATTTGACAAAATAACTTAAGATGTGCTTAGTCTAACAATGAAATTGGGCTTCTACACCTATGCTGTGTTGTACTGGTGACTGAGGAATTTTCAAAACAGTTTTTAAAAGGAAGTGACTCTAGGAGAATGGTTAAAATGGAGAAATCTATAATTTAAGTACATTTCAGTAAAGGTTAATTAGAAAATTTATGAAGAGAGAGCTTTGTAAAGTATTACAAATTAAATTCACTTATTGTTGCTTAATTTTTAAAACATTCCAATTTTTTTTCTATTTATTATTTTATTGCTGCTTAGTTGCGTGTGTTATGGTGAGATAATATGGGTATGATTTCAGTCCATATAGATTAACCAAGGCTTTCTTCATGGCATGTTCTACGTCAGTGACAGTTCCATGTGCAATTGAAAAATATGAATGCTCTTTAGTGGGTGGGTGTATTATCCTATTATTCCAATTGGTTAATAGTTTTGTTCAAATAATCTGCATATTATCTACTTCTGCTTCAATTATTGTAAAAAATATGGCCACATTTTCAAAGGAGGAAGTCTATTTCTGACACAAACGTGCACAGAAACTAAAGTTGATCCTATCCAATGATAACAAGTATAAATTCTGGTCAAAAGAAAAGAGCAGCAGAGAACAGTAAAAGACAGTGTAGAGGAGAGAGGCGACAATGCATGCATAGAAGTTTGCTGCAGAGCTGAGCTTAGAGAACACGACTCTCATAGTAGGCTGCAAGCAAAACTATCCTTTAATTCAGAGGGTGACATTATCACCATGATATTGGATATTTGCTTCTGTTCCAGACTGAGAGGCTATCTTCCAACTCCAAGCCTGTTTGCTATACGAACATTCTTGAAAAGATAGTTTGAAATAAAATCTGTCAGTGCGTCTTCTTATAGGATTTTAAGATTAAATGAAGGATACCTGGTTCAATTTTAATTTTCCAATAAGCAATAACTTTTTAGTATAAACATGTCTCCACAATATGTGTGATATACTTACCCTAAAAATACTGTTTATTTGAAATCCAAATTTAAATGAATACCTTCTACTTTATTTACCAAAGTGCCTATCATAACTGTTTGAAAGCCATGATGAAATGTCGAAGACCCATGGAGAACTGTCCACCAACCATGTTTTCCAATGTTTTCTTTCTCTGTGTGCTTTCCCCACCCCCGACTTTCCCCCAAGCAAACCTCAGCTTCAACCTGAACAGAAGATACAATGGTGGGAAGTTCACCACCCTCCTGGCCAGAGGAAGCAAGGAAAATAGCCCAGATAGTCTAGAGAAGTGAGAAAATCCCAGAGGGGAGAGAGTCAGAGAAAGGTATTCAAATTCCTATGATCAATTTCGAAATTCTCAATCAGCCCCTAAACTATATATGCATGGAAGTGACCCAGAGCGTCATTTAAAATAGGTCACTAAAATAAGATTCACACCACTGCCCAAAAAGATGAGAGAGCTTTAAACTTGAGTTTAACAAGACTGATTCTCTGCTAAAATAAAAACACTAACTTACTCCTGATGACTGTGATAGAAATCTGAGTCTAAAGAGCATTACAGACTATATGCAGGATATAATCTAGAAGGGCTTAGTAACTTTAAAAAATTAATTTGAAAATGACATTTTAACCTATTCAAGGAAACAAAAATTCAACGTAAACTGATAATTGGTTATTTAGATGTTTTGTCAGAAAAAGATTTAAAAGCAGCTCCTATATGCTTGTGCCTAGAAGCGAACAAAAACTTGAAATGACAGAAAAGATGATAAGAAATCTCAGTGAAAAAAAGTTTGTTTTTTTTAAATTTATGGAGTGAAAATTATTATAATTTTTGATTTTAAAATAGATGGGCTTAATGGCAGAATAGAAATATCACCATCAGGTACTTCAAAAGAAATGAACAAATAACTATGGATTAGTCAGAGTGTCTAAAGAAATATTTGGGAAAAATGCCTGAAAAACTTCTAAAACTATAGAAAGAAGTAAATTCAGACTGAGGACAAGTAAGGGTAAATTAAAAGTAAACCAAGTTTAGGTATGTCATGATCAAACTATTCAAATCCAAATATAATGAAAATAATATCTAGAAAGAAGCCAGAATTTGAGGGGTAGCAACACTAGAAGGCTGGAATTTAGGGAAACATTAAGTGGATGCAAAATGGCAGATACTTTGAAAAGTACAAAAGATTCTCTCTTTTTCTCCTAAGTGGGTTTTTAAGTTGTCATATACATGTTAAGTAAGATTTTTCAGTGTTGGGACTTATGGTTTCAGCTATGATATGTAAGGAACTTGGAAGGCATTATTCTTACCCTCAAAAGAGAAACTAAACAAACTAAAAATAATAACTTTCTTGAACGCATCAGAGAACAGGTTTACAAACTGCCACACTGAAGTTTAGACAGATAGACACAACTGAAGTTGGTTTATCCAGAGTAAAAGACTCTTCAGCCCTACATTATTTAGACATGTAGACAGTAACAGTGAGGAACTGTTGGATGCTGTGTGTGGATTATCAGATGAGTGAGAAATTCCTGGGGACCACATATGAGACCTATGGGACCTATACGAAACTCTATATGGGCATTTCTGGGGGCTTACCCTCAACAGAAATCTACCATTTCTTACAGTGAAGATACAAGAAAGACCCTCTCATACTTCTGTAAGAAGCAAAGGAAAAGGAATCATCATGAAATATAGCCACTGTTCTCTTTATAACAAAAGTCCTCCCTCCAGGAAAAATGGCTTTACCAGCTGGTGAAAAAGAATACCTTTCTCTCCTGCCTACCTCTAGCCTTCCTTTATCATCTAAGGAGAAAAAATTATAGTCATCAGGAGTCTTATATTTTAAAAATATATATTGGAATAACTGTAGTCAGAGAAGGGAGAAGGGACTAGGGTTAAAAGCTGTATAATTAGAGAAATGTTTGTGAATATCTCAGTTCTAAGAAACAAATCAGAAGCATATGTAATATTTGAATTCACCCCTCCAACTTTACCAGCACCATCTAGAGTACAACAATGGATTAGAGATATAAGCTTGTGAGACACAACTAAGGAGGAATATTTATAAAAGTGCAAAGTCAAGAAGAGAGACAAAGCAAAGAAACCAGAAGAATCAAAAGCCTCTGGCACAAGTGACTATAGAAAATATTAATGACCAACCATGAGTGAAAACACAAAGAGGAAAAAGAGTGAAAAGAACATGAAGGAAAATATAAAAGCAAATCTTTGTTGTTGGAATAATGGAACAGAAAAAAATGAAGAAATAATGATTCAAAACTTTCAAAAATGAATGGCGGATACCATGCCACGGTGTCAGAAAGCACAGAGGACAATAAGCAAGATAAATACCAAGTAAGTAACAGTAGGCACATCGTATTCAAGGTGAAGGAAAAGAAAAATTATAAAATAATCTGGATTAAAATAATAGCATTTTTAGAGAGAGACAGGAATAACCACAGTAGACTAGACTTTTTGCCACAAACTATACAAGGACGTTGAATACTGGGTGAAATATTTAAAATTTTGAGTGAAATAACACACACTAACCTATAATTCTACTTCAAGCAGAATGCTACTCAAACATGAAGAGAAATACAACTCTTTTAAACAAGAAATGAGAGAATTCATTTCCAGAAACACATATTTCTGAAAGATATATTAAACAGATTGTTTAGGGCAAAGGTGAATTATACAGTTCAGAACTTGGATTTACACAAAGAAGTGCAAAGAGACAAAGGCAGAGGGAACAAAAGCAAAATACATGTTTTCATATCTTTCAATGATCTAAAGGTATGAGCAAAAATAGAACAATGGAATAGGTGATTATAAACACGGGTAACTGGAGTCAATTATCGCACTGTCACATGGGGAAGGAGACAGACTTGGGAGTTTTCTTTTCTATTATCTGTACCACATGTGAAGCAGTATAGTGATATTTGAAGATAAACAGAGTAGTTAAAAATCTCTTTTGTGAACTCCAGGGAAATCACACAAAAAGTTTAAACCGTGTAATTGATGAACTGAGACGATACAATGGAATTCAATAAGAGTCAGTGAAAATGGTAGTGTGAAAAGAGGTGGATAAAGACGGAAAAAATACAACAAATAGAAAACTGTTCTAAACTTGGAAGGCATCAATTCAACTAAACAATCATAAGAAATGTCAATGGTCTTCAATACATTATTTAAAAGGCAGTAAGTGCAAGAGTGGCATGTTACTGAGATGAGCTATAAAGCAATGAAAATATGAATACACCTTAAACACATATTGCTAAGTGAAAGAAACTCCTCTGAAAATGTTACATACTGTATAATTCAATGTATACGCTATTTTTAAAAAAAGCAAAATTATGGAGAAGTCATCAGATCAATAGTTTTTAGCAATCATTGGAGGGAAGGTTGAATACATGAAACAAATTTTAGAATAATGTAACTACTTTGTGTGACACTGTCATGGTGAATACATGATAGTATACATGTATCAAAACCTATTGCAGAAAGAGTGAAACTTATGGCATACAAAAAAAAAAAAAAAAAAAAAGCACGCCAGCACTGAAATCTCAGGATAACAGAGGATTCTGACAACCAAGAATTTAACTGAATGTGTGAACAACCTCACTGAAAAGGAGGTACAAAAATGTTGATGACCCAAATAACAATTGAAATGAATGAAGTCTTGAAAACTAACAGCAAAGTGAAAGTAAAGTCACTCAGTTGTGCCCAGCTCTTTGCGACCCCATGGACTTTAGCCCACCAGCTTCCTCTATCCATGGAATTTTCTAGGCAAGAGTAACTGGAGTGGGTTGCCACGGCAAAGGGACACACATAAAGCCTCTACTCTACCTGTTAAAGTTGTTTCCTATAGGAGTTCATGTTAACAATATTGATGCTGCTGTGCGTGTATAGTGAAATGAACAATTAAGGAAAATGAATGACAAGTATGTCAAAAGTACCGCAGAGCCAAATGAGAGATTCCCAATGGCCAAAGCTGAAAGCATTTGAGCAGGAAACTACAGAATTATCAGACTCTACCTTAAAGTATAAATAAATATCCATGAATCCATGCCAATATAAACAAGCAACTAAATAATTAGTGGGCAAATATCCTGTGCAGAAGAATTCCAAATGATATCACCCTTCAGAACTTAGTGCATAAATCCCCACATACATGTGGGCTATGCATAGTGCCTTCCTTCCAAAGAAAAAATGGGGACAGACTAACTCTTTAGTGGAGATATTTACATTTACTGGAAGAAACAAGCTGGAATCAAGATTGCTGGGAGAAATATCAATAACCTCAGATATGCAGATGACACCACTCTTATGGCAGAAAGTGAAGAGGAACTAAAAAGCCTCTTGATGAAAGTGAAAGAGGAGAGTGAAAAAGTTGGCTTAAAGCTCAACATTCAGAAAACAAAGATCATGGCATCCGGTCCCATCACTTCATGGGAAATAGATGGGGAAACAGTAGAAATAGTGTCAGCTTTATTTTTGGGGGCTCCAGAATCACTGCAGATGGTGACTGCAGCCATGAAATTAAAAGATGCTTACTCCCTGGAAGAAAAGTTATGACCGACCTAGATAGATGGTATATTCAAAAGCAGAGACATTACTTTGCCGACTAAGGTCCGTCTAGTCAAGGCTCTGGTTTTCCCTGTGGTCATGTATGGCTGTGAGAGTTGGACTGTGAAGAAAGCTGAGCGCCAAAGAATTGATGCTTTTGAACTGTGGTGTTGGAGAAGACTCTTGAGGATCCCTTGGACTGCAAGGAGATCTAACCAGTCCATTCTGAAGGAGATCAACCCTGGGATTTCTTTGGAAAGAATGATGCTAAAGCTGAAGCTCCAGTACTTTGGCCACCTCATGCAAAGAGTTGACTCATTGGAAAAGATTCTGATGCTGGGAGGGATTGGGGCAGGAGGAGAAGGGGACAACCGAGGATGAGATGGCTGGATGGCATCACGGACTCGATGGACATGAGTCTGAGTGAACTCCGGGAGATGGTGATGGACAGGGAGGCCTGGCGTGCTGCGATTCATGGGGTCGCAAAGAGTCGGACACGACTGAGTGACTGAACTGAACTGAACTGACATTTGTTTTACTGTTCAACATGTGGTCTCTTAAAAAAAAAAAAAAAAAAGAGCCTTCATCTTTAAAAATTAACTGGGCTCCTGAAAAGAACATCACTTCTCTGAAATTTCTATGTGTTTGGCCTTTATTAAAACTAGATTTACCCATCTGATAGGCTTATGCTAATTAAAGAAGTTGAATAACTACTATCCTTCAGAAACAGAAAGCACCAAGTTCAACATTTTAGGGAGGAATTATTACAATTCTCTACATTATCCTTTAGATTATGGAAACAGATAAAATACTTCCTAACTCATTCTATGAGACCAAAATTACCCAAAAAGCAAAACCAGAAAAGTTATAGAAGAATGTAGATGAACATAATTGCAAAGATCCTCTATAAAATACTAGCAAACTTGATTCAACAGTTCAGTTCAGTTGCTCAGTAGTGTCCGACTCTGCGACCCCATGAATCACAGCACGCCAGGCCTCCCAGTCCATCACCAACTCCCAGAGTTCACTCAGACTCACGTCCATAGAGTCCGTGATGCCATCCAGCCATCTCATTCTCTGTCGTCCCCTTCTCCTCCTGCCCCCAATCCCTCCCAGAATCAACAGTGCACATCAGCAAAAATACTATGACTCACCAAAGGTTCATAATATGATTAGTATATTGTAAATTAAGGTATGTATATTGCTTTTTTAATATAATACAATTGTACTTGATATACTATAATATCGTGTAAACATAAGATTTACATGCACTGAGACACCAGGAAACTCATGAGACCTGGCATTATGATATTTGCTTTATTGCTGTGGTTTGGAACTAAACGCTAAAAGTATGAAAAGTTGGTTAAATATCTGAAACTGATTAATATATCACATCAACATGCAAAGAAATATCACAATAACTCAGTAGATGCTGAAAAAGCACTTTGACAAACTTCAACACACATTCACCATGAAAACTCACTATACTAAGAACAGAGAGAAACTTAACATGAAAAGGACTTGACAAAACCTATAGCTAACATTACATTCAATGGTGTGAGACTCAAAACTTTTCAACTAAAATCAAATATAAGTCAAGGATGTCCCCTTTCAATACTTCTTTTCAATATACTGGAAGTTCTAGTTAATACAAGCTTCCCAGGTGGTGCTAGTGATAAACAACCCGCCTGCCAATGCAGGAGACATAAGAGATGCTGGTTCGATCCCTGGGCTGGGGAGATCCCCTGGTGAAAGGCATGCCAACCCACTCCAGTATTCTTGCCTGGAGAATCCCAGGGACCAAGGATCCCTATGGGCAGACTACAATCCATAGAATCACAAAGAGTTGAATACAACTGAAACAACACACCCAAATTTTAGTTAATATAATGAGAAAAAAAATGTGTCTAAATTGGGAAGGAAAAAAAGTAAAAATTATCTTTGTTTGCAGATAACATGTTTAGCTATTTAGAAAATTGGAAAGATAGATAAAAACATTCCTGGAACTTTACAATTAAGGCAGGGTTGCATGACACAAGGTTCTTTATAAGTCAGTTGCTTTCCTATATACCAACAAAGAACAAGTAGAATTTGAATTAAAGCACAGACTTTTATTGACCACTTCCCACCCCCCCACACACACACAAATACTTGGGAATAAGTCTAACAATATGTTCAAGATCCATGTGAGGAAAACTACAAACTCTGATGAACAAAATCAAAGAACTAAATAATTGAGGGTGTGTTTCATGTGCCTGGATAGGAATACTCAAAATTGTCAAGATTTCAGTTCTTTCCAACTTGCACTATAGATTTGATTCGATCCTAATCAAAATCCCACCAAGTAATTTTATGGATATTGACAAGGTGTTTTTAAACTTTGGAGCATCAGAGACCTAGAACTGTTAAGACAATATTAAAAGAACAGAACTGGAGGACAAAACTATCCCAGTTTAAGACTTACTATAGTGTTTCACTTTTCAAGACACTGTGGTACTAGTGAAAGGACATAGACAACAATGGGACACATAGAAAGCCCAGAAGTAGATCCACATAGTCAGCTGATCTTTGATCAAAGACTCAAAGCAATACAGTGGAGTAAAGGTAACTCTTCAGCAAGTAGTGCCGAGACAACTGGATGTACATGCAAAAATAAATAAATATTGGGCTGGATGAAGCACAAGCTGGAATCAAGATTGCCAGGAAAAATATCAATAATCTCAGATACAGAGATGGCAACACCCTTGTGACAGAAAGCAAAAAGGAACTAAAGCGTCTCTTGAAGGAATTAAAAGGAGAGTGAAAAAGTTGGCTTAAAATTCAATATTCACAAAACTAAGATCATGGAATCTGGTCCCATCACTTCATGGCAAAGAGATGGAGAAACAATGGAAACAGTGACAGGCTGTATTTTCTTGGGATCCAAAATCACTGAAGATGGGAACTGCAGCCATGAAATAAAAAGACACTTTCTCCTTGGAAAAAACCTATGACCAACCTAGACAGAATATTAAAAAGCAGAGACATTACTTTGCTGACAAAGTTTTGTCTCGTCAAATCTATGGTTTTTCCAGTAGTCATATACAGATGTGAGAGTTGGAATATAAAGAAAGCTGAGTGCCGAAGTGTTGATGCTTTTGAACTGTGGTGTTGGAGAAGACTCTTGAGAGTGCCTTGGAGTGCAAGGAGATCCAACCAGTCCATGCTAAAGGAAATCAGTCCTGAATATTCTTTGGAAGGATTGTTGCTGAAGCTCCAAAACTTTGGCCACCTGATGTGAAGAACTGACTCGTTGGAAAGATGGAAGGCAGGAGGAGAAGGGGACAGCAGAGGATGAGATGGTTGGATGGTATCACCAACTCAATGGACATGAGTCTGAGAAAGCTCTGGGAGTTGGTGTTGGACAGGGAAGCCTGGTATGCTACAGTCCATGGGGCTGCAGATTCGGACATGACTGAGTGACTAAGCTGAACTGAACATACTTTATTCTGAAACAAGTATGAAAGGCTCATCTCCTAAAATGTAAGGAAAGGAATATAAAGTGTTAATCTTATCATATAGATAACTACAGATCCAGAATTAACCCATGATTTGAAGCTTCTTTTCAGTTACATACTCAGAAAATATGTATTGGATGCCTCCTATGTGCCAAATATTTTTCTGGGTTAGTTTTGCTCTATCATGATTAAATGTATTCTAATGTTAAATATTTGTTTAGCATAATATGTTACTGATATGTTCCAGTAAATATTTAATATAATGAAAATAAATTGCAATATTTTTAGTAAGTGAAATATATACATGTGGTTGAGTCACTAAGTTGAGTCCAACTCTTGTGAACCTGTGACTGTAGCCTGCTAGCTTCCTTTGTCCATAAGATTCTCAAGGCAAGAACACTGGACCCAGAGGGATGTTGTGGGGAGGGAGGTGGGAGGAGGGTTCATGTTTAGGATCACATGACCACCCGTGGTGGATTCTTGTCAATGTATGGCAAAACCAATACAGCATTGTAAAGTAAAATAAAGTAAAAATAATTTTTTTTTTTTTAAAAAAGGACAACTGATGAAATCTGAATAAATAAATAAATAAATAAATTGGAAAAAAAAAAAAAAAAGAAAGAATACTGGAGTGTGTTCCCGTTTCCTTCTCTAGAGATCTTGCTGACCCAGGAATCAAACTCAGGTTTCCTGCATTGCAGGCAGAGTCTTTACTGACTGAGCTATGAGGGAATTCACAATATATACATAATGCTCCTCTATGAGAAGGATACCATATCATTCTCTAAATAACATTGGGAGTTTCTGAAAAATCTTTTTTGATGAGTTAGTGCCTAAATGAACTTGAAAGAGGGACTTTGGCCGAAATGAAGGTTCCGACTTTTGGCCGAAATAAAGTCAGACACTAAATAAATGGAAAGGACCCCAAGGGATTTAAGTGGAGGAAAAAAAAAAAAATGACATGGCCGGAAAAATGTTCAGTTTGAAGTATAAAGTTCAAAGGAACAATGATGGGAGATCTGTCTTTCATATACTAAAGATGTTAAATGCTCACCTGAATAGTGCAAGAATTCATTAAAGAATTTTAAGTGTGGACTTTGAATACATTATGTATGGGTTTTTAAAAGAATTTGTGAGTGACTGACCTGACAAAGGATGAGTTTAAGGCGGTCACATTTAAAGGAATTTCAGTACAGAAATTGTTGGGAGTACTCTGAGCAGAAATAAGCAAGCTAAGATGGAAACACATCACAGACCATGTGGGGTTATAGATATAAATTTGGGAACATAAAATATTATGTCAAAGATTGAATTTATGGGTGAAAGAAGGAGAGAAGTCTGGAATGGTGCCCCCATTTGTGACCATCGGAACTTAACATATGGGTGTGCGGTTCACTAAGACTGCAGAAGGAAGTGGCTATTCACTCTCATATTCTTCCCTGGAAAATCTCATGGACAGAGAATCCTGGTGGGTTACATTCCATGGAGTTGCAAAAAGTCAGACACAACTGAGCACATATGCACAGTTCCCTTTTAAGTAAAATATATAAATGAATCAAAGCACAGAGAAAATGATGACTAAGCACAATCACTAAGATGGAAATAGACAGACAACAGGAGAGGAAGGGATGATGAGGTCATGTAGAATCAGTTAAACCCTACGAGGTTCCTGTTCACTGGGCAATTGTATGTGTAGGTCTGAAGGTCAGGAAAGATGTGTGGATGGTAGAAGTACATTTTTGAGCACATACTAAAGTCAACAAATTTTGAGCATGATGCAAACCCATGGGGATACTGTGAGAGGAGAAATTGGCCAAAGGAAAAAAAAAATTAAAAAATTTAAGAAAACCCAGCATTCCAGATAGAGTCACAGAAACAGAAGCAAAGGATTCTAAGAGTAACAGCAGAGGCGGAGGTAAATTAAGGAAGAGCGGGGTCAAAGCCAAAGGAACAAAGTGTTTCCATGAGATAAAAAAATCAGCCTTGACAGAAAAAATAAAATCAGGATCTCTGAATCTGTAAAGGTTGCTTTGAAGAAGGATAAATAGATCTTTAGACATCTTGCTATCCAGAAATCAATCTAGTTCAAGGAGCAAATTCTTTTGATCTGATAAAATTCTTAAAGTGGTCTGTGTGCTAGACAAGTATTTGCTATTATCTGAATTTCCTTGTTTTTCTTTGGAATCTATTGCTGAGGTTTTTTTTTTTTTTCTTTCCCTGCGAATATGCAAATACTATTCCATATAACTGATGATTTTGATGACTTTTGAAATTTGTTTGTATACAATATAACCTGCATCATATCCATGAATGTGAATACTACTGACTCCTATCATAACACACCAGAAGCTTTGGGAGGAAGTAAAATTACCAGATATGACTGGAGTTTATTACTGCCAAAGAATGTGCCAGATTGCCTCTTATCTCTCCAAACCATGTGCCCAAAGATACAGCCAGACTAGGTAGTTAATCCCTATGTCAGAGATAATTATGGGGTGGATGTTGTTATGGTAACTGGGGGCAGTAGTACTGAGGCAAACTTCTGAAAAAGCTGTTTTCTCTGAACTGTGTTTGGTATCCTTCTAAATATGCCCAGTTTAACTAAATGCACTTTCACTGCATTATGCCAGGGACCACAAATGGGCCAGGACTATGGCAAGGGTTCGTTAAAACTCAGGACGATTTTATCTGTTAAGAGGAGACTGATGATGGTCTGAACAACTTTAATGGAGTAGTTGGCTAGAAGTCAACAAGGCAATGGGTTTCAGAAAGGTAGAGAGTAAACACATGCATGTTGACGTCTGGTGAATGGATTGGAAATAGCAAGTGGAAACTGGAAGGTGAAGTGGTTCACAGAAGGTTTTCTTTAGTACAGGAAGGAGCTTTATAATGAAGGAATTTAAATTCTGATGAGGAAATATTAAGAGAGACAGGGAAGATAATGGAGGAAAGGGAGAATAATTTACAGAGGTCTCTGGGACAGGAAACAGATCCAGATCACGGAAGGGGTGAGCATTAGACTAAAGAATGGCTTTGCACAATGTGACAAGACAGGACTCAATAGACAGTAAAAGAGAATATAGTTTAAGCTCCTGCTGTTGCTAGAAATTGTTCTAAGTCCCAGCTGGAATTTATTCACTTACTGCTTATTAGTAGTTTTATCCTATTATTTTCATTTTATGAATCAGGGAGTTGAGGTGTGGAAAATGAGGTAACAGGCTCAAGATAAAATAGCAAGTGTCCAGTGGAGACACGGTTTGAGGTGATAGATTGTCTGTAAAACTTCTGTCTTTTTCTTCCATCCTAGATGGTAACTGATGTAGAAAGAGAACACTATTTTTAGTTTAAAAGAAGCAAGGAAAAGGGAACGATATCAAAAGGCTTGAAGGTACTAAGGAACTTTTAAGATACTGGACCAGAAAATGTAGCCTGAACAGGAAATTAAAAGGAAACAATGGGTAGACTCAGAAGATAAGTGGATAGACTCATCCTTAAGGTTAAGAACTACCTGGGCTCCAGTGAATGAGCGATAGGGTGGATGCAGTCGTGACTGTGTTGGATGTGAGCCACTCCTCAGACTGCAATCACGGAATAGACGTATGAAGAGGATATGAGAGTCTGGATAAAAGGAAGTCACATCTACTATGGTTGCAGTGTGCCTTTTAATTTTAATTTTAGTCAGCAATGCGCCTTAATTTCACATATAATCCTACTTATAATATTTGAAAATTTGCAAATTTCTACATTCCATTTTATTCTTTCCTTATTGTATGTCATTAAAATCTTTGTCACTCTAATAACAACATTTATTTTCTTCTAATGTATACATTTTTTTCTATTATAGACTTTACACCATATATTTTGGAGAAGGCAATGGCAACGCAATCCAGTGTTCTTGCCTGGAGAATCCCAGGGACGGAGGAGCTTGGTGGGGTGCCATCTATGGGGTCACACAGAGTCAGACACAACTGAAGCGACTTAGCAGCAGCACACCATATATTTTAAGGCAGAATCTATCATTTCTCTCATATAATGTTCTAAACGTTTATTCAGTTAACACCCTTATAACTCAAATACAGATTTATAAATTTGCTTTTATCACATGCTTGCTATTTGGTGTGCAGAACTATTGGAAAAGCTACCCAAGAGAACACTTGCTAACAGAAAGTGTTGCTAGTAATGAGGAAGTAAAGATCCTCAGGAAAAGAAAGGAATCACCATTCTTGCAGACGTGCTTCTTTATTATGATGGGGAACCTGGGCAAGCATGTCTCATATTCAGGGGATTCATGGAGGTGGAATGCACTGAGTCATCTGAGCAACTACCATCTGCTTAGTGCAAAATGACTGCAGCTTCAGACTCCACATGGAGTCGGGGTCTGTTTTACTCTGCCAGAAAAGCAGCCTATAGGAATAGTAGGATCACTCATCTGAGTATGAGAGGAATCTAGATGCTAGAGGCTGGTAGAAGAGGGAAGTGATATAAAGCATGGCCTTGGAACCAACTGCAGGGAGTCCTATGGAAAGTGCAGCTGACCAGTATCTTGAAAACATCAGAGGCAGAAGAGACCAGATTTAACCATAGTCTGAGTGAACCTAAGCATTTTAAGGAGTGGACTTGAGTGGACACAGTGCTGCCCAAATCCGCTTGGCATCAGGCTAGCTATGCCAAAAGCTGCCTACAGTAACCATTTATGTTTTTTCCTGGGCATTATTCTGGCTAAAAGAGCATGCTCAGCATGTTGGAGACATACCTACTGGAGAGTTATCATCCCCAGAATCAGTCCTCACCCATGTGTGTGTGCTCAGTCAGGCTTGATTTTTTGCAACCCTTTGGACTGTAGCCTGCTAGGCTCCTCTGGCCATGGAGTTCTCCAGGTTGAGAATATTGGAGTGGGTTGCCATTTCCTTCTCCAGGGGTCTTTCCAACCCAGGAATTGAACCTGGATCTCCTGCACTGCAGGCAGATTCTTTACCTGCAGAAGCATGGGGGAGGCGGTTCCTCATCCACGGAACTGCTGAATAAAACCCTTTCTCAGCCTTCAGTTAGAGTAAATCTTTGTCATATTCTGTGTTGTTTTCTTAGTTCCCCATAGAATTGAGCTCCAGTTGTCCTGAGAAGCAACTCATTTGGCTTCCTTCCCTTTTGCTAGTATTTCCTTGACTCATGTACACATGAACTATACGAACTAAAATAATTTTACCAAAGGCTGCTCCTGGGGAGTCTGCTCCCAAAGACGACATGCGGCTGCTCCAAATGGAAGTATTAAACGCAATGGCTTACTTATATTAAAAAAATAAGATTTGTGAATTTTTTAAATGAGTATGAAATTTTAAAGTATATGAAAAGCAGTAAAATCAAATTATAAATGAAATAGAGACCTTTTCAATTACAATGCTGCCAATTTTTTTTTTTTTAAAGAGATCCACTATCCTTTGTTTAGCAATATGAGATCTCCATCTCCTTTCTCCAAAGGATTATGGTGAAAAGTACAAAATTTTAATAGAATTAAGATAGATGCATCATCTTCATGAAAAATATAAAGTATCCTTCCAAATCAGTCTACATTTAATACTATACAATATGATATAGTAATTACATATAAAATATGGTATTTTTTTTAACCTGAAACAAACTCCATAAAAGCAAATACCTAAGGGCAGCTAAGTCATCCTTGTGAGGACAGAGTGGTGGGACTTCTCTACAAAGTATCTGGCTTATTGTAAAGTCATCATCAGTCATAATTATCATTATGTTGGTATGAGATTAACCTAGGACAACACTACACAAATAGAACAAGATAGAGAACCCATCAAGGCAGATAGCCTTATGGATACATGAAATTTGGATAAATTGGCTGATCAGTTGGAAATGACATCTTACTAAATGGTGATGGAAAAAAGTGTTAGTTTTAAGGACCTAATCTGCATATGTACACCATATGACATGTAAAGTCAGTTTAATTTAGATTAATAACTTAAATGGAGAAAGAAAGTCTTTTGACATGGAAATGTTGGATCTCTTAGGACATTAGAGGAAGAAAAACTTCCCTAAGCAATAATGGAAAATATTGATAATTAAACTTTGCTAGGATTTTTAAAATTATGTATTATATGTTTGATTTCTTTTATAGAGTTTTTGAAAAGTATGTGGAAAATAACTTCAAAGAAACCAACAAAAGACATGAAAAAAAGTAGAAAATTCAAAACACAACAAAACATGAAAAGTTTACTTTTCTCATTAATGATCAGAGAAATATTAAACCAAAAAAAGAGATCCTTACACACATATCAGATGAGCAAAAAGATTTGTTAATTCTCCTTACGCTCAAGGCTGTGAATTGATCATGTAAATTGGTAAAACCATTGGGGTAACTATTACAATCACTATTAAATTTGAGAATGTGCATAACCAGCCATCCAGCTTTTGCATTCTAGGTATATACCTGGAGCAATTCTTGCATATGTGACCAGATAACAAAATAATTGCAAGATTGCTCTTAACATTATTTTTAATATTAAAAAGTCTAAGTGTCCTAAATGTCCTTCAAATAAACTGGAAATTTTAATTGTATGCTCATCATAATAAAAAATATAACATTAAAGACAAAGGAGATATTGCCAGAACTACTAACATGGTAAGTATTCAATAATATAAAGTTAAAATAAAAAAGAAAGTCGAAAATTTACGCAGAACAAGATTAAATTTGACCACTGAAGAACCATACTTTACATTGCTTGGAGAAAAATGTAGTAAGGACATAAGTCATGTAAAGGAAGTCCAGATCCAAAAAACAGAGTCATCTCTTAATAAGGAGGGTTGCACCACACTCAACTATATCTTAAATATTGTATTTGTTTAGATTGCTGAGGGATAGGTAACTGTTCATTATTTTAAAACCATTTGGGATATTTGAAGTCTATTCTAACTATTTTAGAATAAGCTGATTTATTTTTAACAAAACACTTACTTTAAAATAAGAAATCAAGAAATACAGAATTTTGTGTCTAGGGAGATTTCACTTGCTTTTTAAATTAAATAAAAGAAAGGCAGCATTAAGAGAATCTCAATCTGATGGTTAGTTATTCAAGACCAGATTCATGACACAAAAGGGACAAGCTGTGAAACTATGCAGGCTAATTCTAGGTTTACATGAAAAAAAAAAATAGAACTATAACAATTTTTCATATTGAATATAAATACTTCACTTATAGTTGTTGCTTAATAGCAGAAAGTAAAGAAGGACTAAAAAGCCTCTGGATGAAAGTGGGAGAGGAGAGTGAAAAGGTTGGCTTAAAACTCAATATTCCGAAAACTAGGATCATGGCATCTGGTCCCATCACTTCATGGCAAATAGATGGGGAAACAGCGGAAACAGTGACAGACTTTATTTTCTTGGGCTCCAAAATTACTGCAGATGGTGACTGCAGCCATGAAATTAAAAGATGCTTTCTCCTTGGAAGAAAAGCTATGATCAACCTAGACAGCATATTAAAAAGCAGAGACATTACTTTGCCAACAAAGGTTCATCTAGTCAAAGCTATGGTTTTTCCAGTAGTCATGTATGGATGTGAGAGTTGGACTATAAAGAAAGCTGAGCACCAGAGAACTGATCTTTTGAACTGTGGTGCTGGAAAAGACTCTTGAGAGTATCTTGGACTGCAAGGAGATCCAACCAGTCCATCCTAAAGGAAATCAGTCCTGAATATCCATTGGAAGGACTAATGCTGAAGCTCCAATACTCTGGCCATCTGGTACAAAGAACTGACTCACTGGAAAAGACCCTGATGCTGGGAAAGATTGAAGGCGGGAGGAGAAGGGAATGGCTGAGGGTGAGATGGTTGGATGGCATCACCAACTCGATGGACATGAGTTGGGCAAACTCCAGGAGCTGGTGATGGACAGGGAAGCCTGGTGTGCAGTCCATGGGGTCGCAATGAGTTGACATGGATGAGTGACTGAACTGAACTGAAAGATGTTCTGCTAGTTAAGAATTTGCTCTTGTCTGCATGATCACATTCCCTGATCACAGAAAACTCAGAATTAAGAGAACTTGGGATCTCCTTGTCTATATAACTCAAAAAGAAATTCTGACCTTCTTGGTTCTTAGTTCTTTCAACTGAATAATATGTAATATAGTTTATTTTAAAAATTTTGGCTACTGATTTATAGAATCTGGTAATTTGTTTTTTCCATGAGGGGAGAAGTAATTCAGGATATACCTTTAGATTATTTTTTCAAGTTATTGAGTATTTTTTCATGGTGGTAAAATAACAGGTGACATGAGATCACTTCCCCTGTTTTTATGACTCTTCCAGTTCTTTCACATACCTCTTTAATTTTCTAAGGTTCTAATGATTTTCACTATTATGCTTAAATAGGTACCAGCCTAACCTTCCACACATAAAACAAAGGGGAAAAAATGACATAAATATGGCTTAAAGCTTTTTCTTTCGATTCCTCTACATTTGCTTGCTGCCAGCCTTCAAATTGGCAACTTAAATTTAATATGGAATTATATAAGTAATTATAAAATGCCATAATGAATAACTTCAAGTTTCAGTGAAAATCATGGGCACTCCAGGATGTAATTTATTCTAGACACTAAGTTTTTGTAATCTCAATTTCCCTCAAGCATTTTAAGGGACAAAAAGAGTTTAATTACATTCATAGTAATGAATTACAAGTTAATTTTTATCCACAAATAATTAAATAATGTGACAATCTGTTTAAGATTCTGTTTACTGACTCCCTAGTTGTGAATAGATGTCTTCTGGATGCTAGCCATTTCATCGCACATATTACAATAATTAAAGACATATAAAATTTTTCATTTCTGCAGTGTCTGTTTTTTAATGATCTGTCTCCTAAATTTTATCAAAATGTTTAATATTGCCCTAAAATAGTAAAAATGTCTTCTTTTTAAAAGCACTGATTCTAATAAATTGTACTTCTGGGTAACCTGAGAACCCTTTTGTCAGAGAAAATCAGATTTGATTTTAATTGAAATACTTTTGAAAATATATCATTAAAGGGACACTTTCAAATTTTGCAAATAAATATGACTGAATTTAAAGATTATAATAACTGAATTTACAGATTATCTACCTATTCTATGTTTCCAATTTTCTAAAAGTAAATTCTCTAATGGGAAAGTGGTATTTCAAGTGTCATAGGTGAGAAAGAATTTTGTAAGGAGGGAACATAAATGAGAATTTTTTGTCATAATATATATTACATGAATATATAAAACTATTAATGGGGTAAAAGATCAATAAAATAATGGATCTGAGTAGATACACTTGAAGGGAAAAATATAGAATTAAATCATTGGAGAATGAAGGCTTTTGTTACTAAATAAACTCAAATATTTGGCATAATATTTAGATTTAAAATTAAATATGATATAACATAAATACTATCTTGAGATAATATTACTTGGATTAAAGTTATAATGAAGGAAATATAGGAAATGAAGTCATAAAATTCTAGAAAGTATTTTAATACTTAGTTATTCCTGGGATTATGAAAGTTTTCTATGTATGACCACAATAAAACCATCACTAAGAAATTATATTTGACTAAATGAAAGCCTTCAACATTCCTGTGACAAATAACAAGCATAATTTAAGATGCAATGTATGGGCTAGGTAAAATTCATAAAAAATTTGAGATTTAAAAGTTTGCCATCCTAAAGAAGAATTCATTTGTAACAACTAAGATTAAAGTTATAACAGTTTTACAAAAACCAATTCTTAAACTAATACTTGGTATTTGGAAACATGTTTTCAAAAATAAATGAGAATAAATATTCTGAAAAGGAGGAATTTGGACATAGATATCAAGGACTTTTGACAGAATGATATTCAGGCAACCCCCTTATAAGTAGCCTCTATGAGCATAATCACACATTTAAAAAAACTTTCATCTGTGTCATGATGTTTACTAACTACATTGTGTAAAGATATCAGGCAAAATTAATCTCAATATGTTATATACATATGAGGAGATACACTGTAAGATTAAAAAGTTTTAAGATATTAATGGCATCAGAAAGTAATTCCATTTTCATAAGTAGACCATGCTGAATAGGAATATTAGCTATTGACTACATAGAAGTTTGTGTTTCTTTAAAAAACACTGGAAGAAATTTATAGAAGTATTCAACATGACTAGCTGAATTACTTGCCTTAATTTACTTACCTTCAATACATATGTTCTGTAATAAATGCATTCTATATTTATAACTGCACTGTCCTTATAAAGGAAGTGCAAGGATTCAAATGCAGAAACAATCTAAAGCCAAATCAGCAGTGGTCAGGGAATATGCAAATTTTACTGTCAAAACAGACTCTTGAGGCTAAATCAGTTACAGAGTCAGTAAAAAGAAAAATCAAGAAAATGGAAGTTGAGACATGGCCATCAATCAAAGACAAAGGAAGCAGTGAGTAGAGCAGACAAAATACACCAAATGCGAGCGAGCTTCCTCATGACACAGCTTCCATTTTAAACAGAAAGCTTATTTTTATTTTTGCCTAATAAACTCAAAGAGCAAACACATGGGTCAAGTTCAGGAATCAATTAGGTCTTTCTGATGTATGACTCATTTATGAAAAATTGATCAGTTGTCAATTTATAGCTTTGAAAAACATTACAGATTGCTAACATGTTGATTAAAATAATATGTTTATTCACTGCTATACTGAAATGCAAAGATACTAAAATGGAATAAAATTATGAAACCCTTCTCTGAAATAGTGTAGTGTTTTTGATATATTTGTTTATATTTTTAAAATATGATACTTTTGTCCATGTTAAATTTTAATTTTCTAGTGACCAGAAGCTCATATTGTTTCTTTCAAACTAACTCTTACATTATTTACCATGTATATGATAATTCATAGCCTCATTAACCATCAAATATAATGACTAGACAATCATTCCAAGTGGATAATTCTATTATTTGATATTGTATTTACCATATACATTCTTTATGATAAATGGGACAAATATGCTTATATCTGCAAAGATATGCAATATATATATATATTTCTTTCATCCAATAAATGCTGGAGAGGGTGTGGAGAAAGGGAACCCTCTTACACTGTTGGTGGGAATGCAAACTAGTACAGCCACTATGGAGCACAGTGTGGAGATTCCTTAAAAAATTACAAATAGAACTGCCGTATGACCCAGCAATCCCACTGCTGGACATACACACTGAGGAAACCAGAACTGAAAGAGACACGTGTACCCCAATGTTCATCGTAGCACTATTTATAATAGCCAGGACATGGAAACAACCTAGATGTCCATCAGCAGATGAATGGATAAGAAAGCTGTGGTACACATACACAATGGAGTATTACTCAGCCATTAGAAAGAATACATTTGAATCAATTCTAATGAGATGGATGAAACTGGAGCTGATTATACAGAGTGAAGTAAGCCAGAAAGAAAAACACCAATACAGTATACTAACACATTTATATGGAATTTAGAAAGATGGTAATGATAACCCTCTATGCGAGATAGCAAAAGAGACACAGATGTATAGGACGGACTTTTGGACTCTGAGGGAGAGGGAGAGGGTGGGATGATTTGGGAGAATGGCATTGAAACATGTATACTATTATGTAAGAAACGAATCACCAGTCTATGTTCGATACAGGATACAGGATGCTTGGGGCTGGTGCACGGGGATGATCCAGAGAGATGATATGGGGTGGGAGGTGGGAGGGGGGTTCATGATTGGGAACTCATGTACACCCGTGGTGGACTCATGTTAATGTATGGCAAAACCAATACAGTATTGTAAAGTAAAATAAAATTTTTTAAAAAAAACTGTACAAACACATACACTTTCTATATACTAGATTTCTCTCAAGTTACCAGATTAAAAATACTATTTCAAAGAGGTTGGGACCAAATGGCAATATGTTTCCTGAAAGGTTCATAGTATTTTACAAAACTGGCATTAGTATTTGAATAGAAATTTCATTGCAACCTTACAAATATGTTTTTTAAAAATAAGATAGCTGAAAATACTGTTCAAATACATATTTCTTTCATTTAAAGTTGTCTAATGTATATTCACTTAACCAAATATTTGTGTTAATCAAGCATAAGTACAGTCTTGAATAGTGTGTGTTCTCATAGAACATTTTATCTAATAGTATTAATAACAATAATGGTACCATCTAATAACTATTGAACTATTAAATGGGCCAGGCAATGATTTAATTTTTTTCCAAAACCATTCCCTTCATATGAATTCTCAGAAATATAAATACTATTAAAGTTCAAATTTTGATGACGGCTATGTCACAGGCAGGTTAAACAATTTGCTCAAGGTTATATCACATATAAATGGTAAAATGGAGTTTGAACACTAATGGGGAAGAAAGGAATTAATCAAGGGTTGAACATAGAGGAACCAGAGATCAAATTGCCAGCATCTGCTGGATCATTGAAAAAGCAAGAGAGTTCCAGAAAAAAACATCTATTTCTGCTTTATTGACTATGACAAAGTCTTTGACTATGTGGATCACAATAAACTGTGGAAAATTCTGAAAGAGCTGGGAATACCAGACCACCTGACCTGCCTCTTGAGAAACCTATATGCAGGTCAGGAAGCAACAGTTAGAACTGGACATGGAGCAACAGACTGGTTCCAAATAGGAAAAGGACTACGTCAAGGCTGTATATTGTCATCCTGCTTATTTAACTTCTATGCAGAGTACAACATGAGAAACGCCAGACTGGAAGAAGCACAAGCTGGAATCAAGACTGCCAGGAGAAATATCAGTAACCTCAGATATGCAGATGACACCACCCTTATGGCAGAAAGTGAAGAGGAACTAAAAAGCCTCTTGATGAAAGTGAAAGAGGAGAGTGAAAAAGTTGGCTTAAAGCTCAACATTCAGAAAACTAAGATCATGGCATCTGGTCCCATCACTTCATGGGAAATAGATGGGGAAATAGTGTCAGACTTTATTTTTTGGGGCTCCAAAATCACTGCAGATGGTGACTGCAGCCATGAAATTAAAAGATGCTTACTCCTTGGAAGGAAAGTTATGACCAACCTAGATAACATATTGAAAAGCAGAGACATTACTTTGCCAACAAAGGTCCGTCTAGTCAAGGCTATGGTTTTTCCAGTGGTCATGTATGGATGTGAAGGTTGGACTGTGAAGAAAGCTGAGAGCTGAAGAATCAATGCTTTTGAACTGTGGTGTTGGAGAAGACTCTTGAGAGTCCCTTGGACTGCAAGGAGATCCAACCAGTCCATTCTGAAGATCAGCCCTGGGATTTCTTTGGAAGGAATGATGCTGAAGTTGAAACTCCTGTACTTTGGCCACCTCATGCGAAGAGTTGACTCACTGGAAAAGACTCTGATGCTGGGAGGGATTGGGGGCAGGAGAAGGGGATGACAGAGGATGAGATGGCAGGATGGCATCACTGACTCGATGGACGGGAGTCTGAGTGAACTCCGGGAGTTGGTGATGGACAGGGAGGCCTGGCGTGCTGCAATTCATGGGGTCACAAAGAGTCAGACGCGACTGAACTGAACATATGAGAGCTAATGAGACAGCTATTTAGGAATGATCAGGATGCTGTGGTAGAGAGGATCACAGAAAATTTTTCTGTGGTCAGTGAGCGTTTCCATGTCACATGGAATCAGACTGTATATATGAGAGAAAGCCATTCTTATTTTCCCTTGAGCAGATGAAAGATAAAAACTCAAGAGAAGGAGCTGAAGTATTAAAAAAAATGGCACATTTTGCATTTGTATACTATTTTTTCAAAGTTCAAATGGAATGAATTTTCCCAGCATGTGTGTGGGACAAAGTATTTTCCCTGCATTTCTAGAAGCTCTTTTTAGACATTGTAGAAAATTGGGCTTACTTTATTAATTCTCTTTAGACATTATAGAAACCTGGGTTTACTTTATCAATTTTTATTATTTGAATACATTCTTCCACTGATCCCTGGTAGTTAAAACTATGATCACTTTCAATATCCCTCAGTATAGAATGTTTATTCTTTCTCCAGCTTCCTTCAACATTTAAAATTTTCAAAAGTTTGATTATATTTCTTGCTCTTTTTATTTATTTAGCTTGGAAGGATCTATCAGTTTCCTGGAATTGTGGTTTAAGTCTAAGTTTTTGGAAAATTCTTGAGAATTTAGGGACAATCAAAGTTTTTTTGTTTTTTTTTTTTGTTGTTTTTTTTTTTTTAAGGAAGAATACATAAAACATGGACAGGAAAAATTAAGAAAAATTCCTCAAAAGTCACAAATTCTGGCACCTGAAAGGCACTACTAAGATCAAAACAAGCCATAAGATAGGAAACCCTATACACATCTGTCAAAATCATGGTGATTAGATAATGGTATAAACTTCCCCAAAGAAGATTATGTGAAAACTTCTAGCACTTGACAAATTGCTCATTGTCATTGATTAAGGAAGCACAAATTAAGACTATGACATGGTACTCCATAATCCTACTAGAACAATTGAAATTTAGAAAGGCAAGAAAGGAGATGGACTAACTGGAAATCTTATGTTTGCTGATATAAAATTTCACTCATTTCAGGCTCATTTTACTATTGTTTCTTAGAAATTTAACATACGCAGACCGTGACTTAGCAATTCCACTTCTTGGTATTTACCAAGAAGAAATGAAAAATATAACTCCACACAAACTCAGAATTTCCTGTCCCAAACTGCTACTTAGCTAGTATCCCCAAACTACTAACCAATTAAAAAATCATTGAATGAGCAATAGTTAAGCAGAATGTGACACTTTCATACAGTAAAATACTATTCGGCAAGAAATAACAGACTATTGATATATGCAACAACATAGATGAATATATAAAACACTGCTGAGTAGTAGTCAGACACACAGTATAATTAGCACTACTCATTTTATGTTTATCTCTAGAAAAGACATCTAATCTCTGGTGACAGAAATAGATCAGTTTTGCTGAGGCTGGAGGTGGTATCAAAATGATTTGAAACAAAAGAAATTTTATGTTGATAGACCTGTTCAATATCTTGATTATGGTTGTGGACACATGGATGTATATATTTGTCGAAACTCACTGAACTGTACAATTAAAATGCATTTTTTAATCAACAAAATCAGTGTTAAAAGATATGTCTGTGTGTTCTTTAAACATCCTGTTTCTTCTCATTTGTGACATTCCCCTTCAACCTGACAACTTCACTGGCTCTAAAGCTCATGAATGCTTTCCCTGAGCGTCAATCTTAAATAAACAATCTCTATACATCTGTTTATTAATTTTCCTGTTCACTAAGGAAAGAGTCAGTTTCCCAGTGGCTCAGCAGTTCAGAATCCACCTGCAGTGTAGGAGACCTGGGCTCAATCCTTGGGTCATGAAGATCCCCTAGAGAAGGGCATGACAATCCACTCCAGTTTACTTGTCTGGAAAATTTCATGGACAGTGGTACCTGAGGGGCTACAGCCAATGAGGTCCCATTGAGCTGGACATGACTGAGCACAGGAAAGAGTAGATATGGGTGATGTCAAAGCAAAGATTGGCCACGAGATTTAAAAGATTAAAGGGAAGAGATGATCAACTTTTTGCAAAGGGCCAAAGTAAACTAAGAGAAGGTCTTGTCTGAGCAAGATGGAAAGATGTGCATTAGATTAAAAAAAAAAAAAAAAAGGAAGAAAAGAACAATTTAATGTTGGGATAAAATATCCCAGTAGTTTGTTGATAAGTTAAAGAAAATAATTGAAAGGTATCAATATATTTCCCCTTTCGGAAAATCCTGAGGCTTACTACATTAACTACACAAAAGAACTGAGACCCTGGTATTTGCTCATGTTAAGTTTTTTTGCTAAAATTCTCCTGGATATTTTAAAGGTTCTAATCTGACCTACTACCAGCCACTTGTGTTACCTTGGCCAAGTGACTTACCTTCTCTGAGAGTTGGTCATCTCACCTGTACTTAAGGATAGAGTCTTTTTTTCCATCAGTTTTAATTTTTAGGGCATGTCATGTCAAGAGGTTAAGTTCATGTATTTACAAAACTGAATCATATTTCTACAAATCTAACTTTTCCCTTCAGCCCATCTAGTAGCACTATGACACAGCTATATATAACAGCTTTGCTCAGCCAGATTTTTCAGGTTTTGATTATTACCAGATACATTTTATTTTGCTTCACTAAGTATATAAGATCAAGACACAAATTAAAAAAAAAATTCAGAGTCAATTTTAATAAAGCTTCATTCCTTAATACATTGTCTTAACTTGCTTATATGCAGTACTTTGAGGATCACTTTTTCTGTGGACATTTTAATGTATTGATTGCTCAGTAATGTATTAATATGACTGCTTTTTTTTTCAACTACCAGTGAATAAAGCGGCTCCCAATTTAGAACCTGGAACAAGTCTTGCCATCCTTTTAAAATCTCAGATATTTGAGTCTAGCTAACCACTAGATGATGTCTTCAACTTTAGCTTATCTAGACTAACACTGTACTGGATTTTTTGGAGAAAGCCTAAGTACCACAGGTCAGTATTCAATTTTCAAATTTTGTACCAGTTATGGAGATATACAGGTTTATCTGTTAATGGTAGGGCTCAATCTCAGTGTAAGCTTAGGCTCTGGAGTAGTGAGTGTACTTAACACAGCTCTAAGGGGGTTATGAAGCACCCATTGTCCTTCTGATATCATTTATTTATTTTGCTCTATTGTTTTAATCATTCAAGTCATATTTTTTTCTTGGCAGTTTTTTCCTAGCTTTAGGTTTGAATGCAAAGATTCTCTTCTCAACAATAAGGAAAAATATATCAAAAACATCACTTTAAGGGTCAAACATAGTACTCCTGTCTTTCAACACTCTTACCCAAACTAAACTTTCTAATTAATAGCAACATCAATTGGTTCATTTATGATTCTTAGGACATTGTGCTCAATGATTCCAACATGTTTTTGACTTTATGCTGAGAATCACTAAAATAAGTCAGTTCCACATCAGTAGTACTGACAATCATCTTCCTAAATTAGGTGGCTATAATTATTTTCATAATCTCAGAAGATACCCAAAAGAATAGAAACATGTTGGAGAAAATGGTAGATACGAGGCTAATATTGAATTCAATAAACTTTAGGAGCAAAATTTACCATTTAAAATGTTTACTTTATAGTTATATTGCTCAGAGGTTATTTAGTCCAACATCCCTAAAGATAAATGAGATTCTAAACTATAAAATTCAGTTTGTAAAAGCCAAACCAATCAATTATTGGCAGAGTATCACTGTACTGAAGTCAGTTTAAATCAAAGTTTACTTATAAACAAAGCACTGCTTTGAGACTCTATTACTTAACTTCAAATATACAATTTAACATACTTTGTTTGAAAACTAATGTAGACAAGAACAAAACGATGGCACATGTAAAAATAATTTCTGGAAAGCATGTCAGAATTTGAAGTACTTGTGATCGTCTATGGCTAAAATTTATGAAACAAGGAAAATTTGAATACGTCCTTGTAACCAACTATACTTTTTAACAAATTTATTTTGTAGGAAAATTTTACAAATTTAAATTGCTTTTCAACAGAAAAATACAATTTCTTTCCTGCCACCATTTATTTTACTGTATCAATAGAAATGGAGCAAGTTTCTGTATCTACTTTTTTCCATGAAACCAACATTTGAAAATACCTACCATCATGTTTCTATTTACCTTATGTAAACAAATTTTTCAAAAGCTCCCTGTACAATATTTCATCCAGTATTAATATGAATTTATAGTTGATGGCGCTAAACTCCATGGTAAAAAAATAAATATGTTTTGCTATTTTATCTGTATGTCCAGAATTCAGTAACTATTAAGCAATAAAATGCTTAATAAATGAATGAATTAATTTACCCAGTAAACACTAAATGGAGATGTATTTCCTAGTATGTTACAATGCTAGTCAAAGCACCACCAATCCTAGACCCACTCATTCTTTACTTCAGATTTTTTCCCTAGTAGCTTCAACAATAAAAAGACAATTGGGCTGTAGAGAAGCAGATATAGCCAGGCAAGATGGCCTTTCAAATTTGGGTGGCATGTGAATTTGGAAATTGAACTTGATTGTGAAGAATAGGTTGTAGCTTAGATGAGGAACAACATGATTCCTATTGATATTTTGATTTTGTCTCTCACTTCAAGCACTGGATTTCATGAGGTAGTAAAATGCTATTTATTCAACGAATAGCAAATCTGATGCATTGTATCATGCAGTAGGTAAGGAAAAATCATTGCAAGCGGATGTGGAAAGTAAAAGATATGTTGGTTTCCTATTGCTGCTCTGATTGATTGCCACAGACTTAGTGGCTTTGAAGCAACTGTCACTGAAAATGTTCATATAAACTGTCTGTTTCCAGACATACTTGAAGGAGATGGCATTTATATGGGCGAGACAGACTAGAAGATCCATGCAAAGCCGCATATGCAGTGTTTCCTGTTATCTATTACCAACGTTAAATTATAAAAGTTAGGACATCTGGTGGAAAATGTTCTTTTGTGGAACTGATCTAAATGATTACCATAACGTGTTATTTTAATGATTTTGTTAGTTGTTAAAATATGCCCTTTGAAACAATAAGTATGATGTCATTCCTTTTTTTGGCCACATGTCAATACGGAAAGTTGCTATCCTAACCACTTAGCTATCAGCATGCAGAGAAAGTATGATTTCCCTATTTAAAAAATGTGTTTACCTTTATTTAAATTCATGTGATTTAATGGAATATTTGTATAGCATAATATATACAAATCTGTATGTGCATTGTGGGGACATCTGGAAATGAGAATGCAGTGATTCTTATCCCAAGGGATTAATTTTACAAATAACCAGCATATCCACTAATAATAGTCAATTCTTTCTTTCTGCTAAAAAAATAGTAAAAATAAAAACCTGTAGTTACTATCAGGGCTACTTTAGCTAGCACATAGCTTGCTGTAGGGCTAATGTTATTTGTCTCATTTTTAGAGCAATGATTCATGTTAACCAAATTTAAATTAAGAATTACCTACTCTATTCAAATATCTAATCACACCAATTTCAGGAGATTCCTGAAGGGTGTTTTCTGGAATCAATGGGAAAATGTCTATTATAAAATTAGAATTATGCTGTATTTTATATGGAAAGTTTATTCTAACAGATTAGTACCTGCTATGAAGTATTATATCTTTAGGATTCTAATATCATTAACTCATTCTGAAGTATTTCTTATCCTAGTAAATGTTGAGTAATAAAGTTTCATATTCTTTTAAGTATGTAAAATGTGTTCCTTTAAGTATTTAAAATTTGCCTTTATTTCCTGCATTTAAATCAGGCTTAACACCAATTATTAAAATACTATAAGTATTTAATAAAATACTGCAAGTATTTATTGTTATTTCTGTGTAGAAGTATATAAACTTGCTTCAAAAGAAAATAGTGATATTTAAAATAAAATTCCCATTTAAAACATCGAAACAGACAATCAGTTCTTCTGCATGCTGCTGTTGTCTCTCTGGAGGCTGCAGGCTTAAATGACACTGATTATACCTGTTACAGAAATACATTATTCATGAAATTGGTGGTAGAGCATCTTCAAACAGCCTGTCATTTTCCATTACATTCCATCAAAGAACCATATGCTGCTCTTGTAGCGTATTAATATTGAAGCATACATAACACACGTGGAAAGGCATATAGAGGCATCATAGGCTTTCTGATGAGCTTTTGAAAATACATATGTAACCTTTTAAACAACTTATGATTATGCACTACTTTGGCTAACAAACTTTCAAAAAGGAGGTGATGGGTAGCCATCATCTATTGGACTTAAGGTGTAATGTGAAAGCTTTCTTGACCTTTCTCCTTATTTATCAAATAGGGTTAAAAAAGTAATTGTGCATATGAGATGCAGAGAGTGTACATATCCTATCAGTGTCAAAACAATGATATTCAATGAGTACTAATTGCACGAGATAGCTATCTGGTCTGCAGACAGGTAAGAACAGAGGCATAAAGAAATTCAAGGCGGTGAATGGTGCTTCACAATTATAAAAACCTGAGCACATTTATTTTGGAGCATTCGTCATTTTACAAATTATATTTCTTTTCCACAATTTAGGATGTTGGTTGATAGACCTCACAGTTATTAATGTAAGGAATCTTTCCAGCTCTAAGCAGACTGATACGTTTTTAAACCTAACACCATTTAGCCACACTGGAGACTTTCTTCTGGCTTGTCAAAGCCATGTGCCATTGGGTGATAATATTTAGTTCTATGTTCTTATTACTCTGAAATATGATACTACATTTTTATCAGTGGGAAACACAGTCAGAATGGGTTTTGATTATTATAATAGAAGACTTCTTTCTCCTCACCCCTCTTTTGATGATCAGTCAACAATGGCTGCAAAGAATTCATATGCTGCTGACCCTCTAACTAAGCACATTAAAGATTCACTGCTTTTAAGATTAAGGAAAATAGTCAATGCCTTTAGACGTGCAATATCCTTTATTACTTATCTCAATGCTGCATTTTGGGATTTTTTTCTTATCATTACTTTTGGAAGCAGGAATGACTATAATCTCACCATGTGGAAAACAAAATCTAAAAATAAACGAATTCCTTTAGAGTGACAACGTGGGAAGAAGATTTGTCTAATAATCTGGAGCTCAGTGAGTCTGTTATGAGTTAATAGGTTAATATCAGAGGATAAGTATTTGATGTTGGTGAGAACACTTGGATTTTGAGCTTAAGACCAGCCTGACTTCTAATGGGAAAGTATTTCTGAAATAAGTAAATTTGAAAATTAGAAGACAATAATCAAATTGCATCTATATGCAAATCTATCTGTATGAACCACTGATATTTACCGGGATAGAGGTTTATCCTGAGGCTGCCATAGGAGGCAATGGATTCTGTTTCTCGATATTGCAGTCGGTCCCAAAGAATCATTATATATTGAACCGTGTGTTTTCTTTTTCATGATGATTTGAAAGCTATTAAACTCACACAAAGTGCCAAAAGGTAAGAAGGTCATAACTAGAGGGCAGACTGTATATATATAAAATGCATTATGAATACATATATAAAACATATTATGTATATGTTTAATAAATGTAATTGAATATATATATTTATTCACAAAGCATATCCTTTTCTGAAAATAGAGAAAGCAGTAATAGGCCTCAACTTACTTTAAAAGGCAAGTATAAAACCTTTATCCCATGAGTATATATGCATAGAAATATATATAACATACTTGCCTTACAAGTTTTAGAGATTTGCAATTACTGTGCTTGCAATTGCTGTTTACTGATCAATCTTGTCACTTCAACTTCAAAAATTGTTCTTAGCAAGTCCAACTTAGTATCTGAGATTAACTGGCCTATATTTTATAGGTAAGTCTATGTATCAATTGGATATTTAGAAAGATAGTAATCAGTGTTAAGTTTTCTTCCATTTCTGGACTTAGAATTGAGTCATCAAATCTATGAACACCATAACAAGTAACATTTAACATCATTTTATAGTGTAATTAATTAGTACTTGATATTATGATTAGTATGCTTTCAAGCTAACAATAAAATTTCTCAAAATACAAAGTCCAAAAATTTCATAAGCAATTTAACAAAGTTTGCATTGCACAAAAGATGATTGCAATTAAAACACTTTTCAGTCATCTTTCACTTAAGTTTCAGTTTTTACTTCTGATCTCTACATTTGGTCACAGCCCTTGATAGTTTTTCCTCTCAAAGGCTGATTGGTACATTGTTCATACGTCTGTTTTATATAAGGCAGCCTGCTTCTGATATGTGTCAAAGTAGTTATTTGTTCCTGGAATTTGAATCTTGGTAGCTTTTCTTCTGGTTATGATGGCTCCCATGAATTTTGATGGCCAGTGGCAACCTACCAGCCTCTCTGCCTTTTTGACCCAGTGTATACTCAACAGTTATGTCCTGAGAAGGAGCATCAAAGTTGCCTAGGTCACAGTCTTAGGGTGTCTTTTCAGGATACTAGTTTCATGATGAACATTTTTATATTCCCATATACTTGTGTCTGCAGTAACTTGTGTTTCTTCTCCTGCTTTCTGTTACTGCCATTAATTAATTGATCTCCATTAATTTACCTTATCATTGACTTTTGAATATTAAGATAAGCTTGCATTCTTAGTATAAGTTCTACTTGGTCATGGCATATTGTTTTGTATTGTATTTTTTTAAAAATGATATTTACTTTTGGGTGTTTTCCTCTCAAATTTGATAAGATTTACCAGAAAAACCATCTGGTTTTTCAATTTGTGTCAGACTTCAATAAATGTTGGGTTATTTACATTCATTTCATATACTCTCAGGCTCTTTATGAAAAGATAGCAAACATAAAATTCCCCGTAACAATTTTAAGATCTCTACTTGAGTGGAATGTTGTCTACTCAGAGTTGTACAGCTACTTTCAGCCTCTAATTTCATAGAACTTAACGCTTACAGGAAATGAGTGTGGGCTACTCATTCAGCCCTCCCTCCTTGTAACATCCCTTCTCCCACCCCCCAGCCCAGCTAACTATTAATTTGGTTGTTGGAGGCTCTGTTTCCTAAAGTTGGACAAAGATGCACCTCACAATTTTGCTTAATTTTTTTTTGATGTTTTCGTGGAGAGACAGTTTGAAGCTGCCCCAAACTGCCATTTTCCCTTAATTATTTCTTGACTTTAATTTCAATTACTCTCTCAAATTTCAGGGGTCAATGGCATTTAAAGTTATTTGACATTTGAATGTATCCTTATAGTAAATATTTGAGCAATGTACAGATATCTTCAATAAGTTAATGAAACTAAGCTTCTGTGAAATTTAGACTTGCTTGCAGAGACAGAACAGTTAATAATACCTCCTTTGTACCATGTGGTACAGTAGGAGATGTACATTGCTTCTTACACTTGAGGTGGATTTTAAAGTCAGAATTTCCATTATATAGTTTTAGTTCAGATTCCTCCCTGCTAAATTATATTTGCATAGTATTTGAGTTTTTAAATTATTTTCATGCGTAAGGATACTCTACAGTTGAGAACTAGTGTATACACATATAAGATTACTAGGTCTAGATCACAAGGGTAAGACAAGAACTTGATGTTGTCTCACTTCTAAGCAAACACAGCTTTTACTCTACCACCATGACTTGAGACACACATGCAAACATATACACACACCCATCATTTACACTATTAATATGCTATCCAAAAGGTCTCCCCTTTATAACAAGATAATTTGTCCAAATGATGTACATAATTTAGCAATAGATGACTAATTTTCACTGATTATTTTTTCAGAGAATTAGCCTAGGTCACCTGAATATTGAATTACTTTTAACAAGATGTAACAGTGTACAACCTCAGATATACTTGTTTCATTTTGCAGGGTATTCGATTCTAAGCCACAAAGCTTGATTTTGAGTTTGGTTTTGAAGTAGTAATACCTCAGCTAATAAAAGTGTCAGCTTCATGGTGGATAAAGTAGTGATGTACATGAAATGTAATAGTAGAAAGATGTTTCTTGGGCTTTTCATTATAAATATTATATAAATGTTGACCTCTACCCAGCCCCTTGGAGATTTAGGTGTCTGTTTGAATATCCCAGACAGATTTTGTCATGTCACTATATTCTCATATGTGCCTTTTGAAATTGTGCTCTTAAAAATGACACCATTTATGGAACCCATAAAGAATATGATTTCTCTGGAGTTTTAGGTGATTCTTGTGAAATATTGAAAAGCGTGCCATAATAAATATAAAAATATTAGAACTTTCCTCCAGGCAGTTAGATGAGAGGCTTAAGTATTTACACATCCTATCAGCTGGCCCTTTAAGTAATTCCTAAAATATGTTATAAAAAGAAATCTATGAAAATTTTAATAATTAAATTGCATTCCAATAACTGTTTTCTATGTCAAGTTAAAATATTATAACATTAGGAAAAATATAGTATTTGATGAAGTTAAGCATTGAGTTATAGATTTGAAACAAGTCTCTGTCTTCCCTCCCCTCCATGCAAAAGGTACTATATTCCCTTTTACTCTAATATCATATTAAGGTCATAAATGTCATAAGTAGTAGAAAAGGGAGGGGTATAGAAATATTTCAAAACAAAAAGCTATTTGGGAATTCATTCCAGTTCAAAAAAGTGATACCGTTTCAAATGGTGTCACCCTTTTGGGGATATCAAGTGATAAGTAGCAGAAGCAACAACAGAGTAACCCATTCTTTGTGTAGCATTTTGGATATATTTCTTGGCATTTAGCATTCCATTTTTTCCCCTTTATTTCCTTAGCCTAATTCCCTAGTTTTCCAGTAAGTCCTATGAGGCACCCAGTCACAGGTTTATACATTCATTCTCTAGATTAGACTACATTTAAGATGACCTGACTAGTCAGAAGCCTGTTAAAAGTGAGGTTCAAGTAAACAGGAAAAATTTGGAGGCAGATCTTTGATCTAACTGGGGCTAGACAAGTACAAACCAGTTAACTACTGTAATGGTGCACACAGGCCTAGCATGCAACAGTATGATGGCTAACTATGTTATTCCTTGTCACCACCTAGAATAAATTTTCAGTTGAAGGGAAAACTTTGAGGTCTGTCAAGAAAATACATGGTTGCAGGATGAGGTGGTTGAAAAGTCAAAGTAAGGAGGACATATTTAAATCCCTAAATCCATAACATAATAAACAGTCTGAACCATAAGGGATTCCTGTGACTGTTCTAAAAGAAACTTCATAACATTTGCAGAGCCATAATACTTTATGCAAACACCTGTATCATTTTGTTCCCTAAGGAAGCTGAAATGTAATTTGCAGCTTCATCAGATCTCCTCCGTGAAAATTTGGATATTTATCAGATAAGAGACCGAGAATTACAAGAGAAGTTTCAGGGACTTGGTATATTCCTAATTCCAAAGCCCTAATGATGTTTTATTGGCCACAAAAGGAGTCCTTTCTTCCTTGAAGGCCAACTCTGTTCTTGCCTTGAATGAATATGTGGTAATTAACCATGCAAATAGGTTCCTTGTAATGGAAAACTAGCTGCCATCCAGATAGCCATAGCCTACAGTCCTCTAGATTCTAGTTCTACAGATTCCTACAGATTTAGATCAAGTATCCTGAAGAGCCTTGTAGAACTCTTTCAGAGCTGCAGGGATTTGCTAATTTAAACTGCCAACAATCTAAAGAGCGGGGACTGAAAAAGAATTGAATGCTATTGAGATTGAATTATTCATCTGGTTTACTAGCTAGGTTAGATAACAAGTTGAAATGTCTAGCTCAAGATACTAGGACCAGTTTTATTATATTTTCCTAAAGTGATTATGCGTATGTGAGTCACATAACAATGCTAATAGAGTATCAAGAATTCTTTGATATACAATAAAGCAAATGATATCTTAATTTATGAGGGCAGAGTTCTGATTTAGATTTATCAAGAGCTACCCCTATGAGTATCCATGGATGCCAGCTATAGCTCAGGACCTCTGCTCAAATACACACATTGCAGGAACATAAATCTCTTTAAAATTAGTTGTTCAGCTGTTTTATTTTGGCCCAATACTAGGTGGTAATGTCATAATTTAATGGATACCCAATATTTCCATGGTAGTAAGAAGTGTTCCTTTATCACAGGCCAGATGGCAGTTTTTAGTTCTTTGCCATAGAGCAAATCAAGAAAATTCAGTGTCAGCATGGTGTCTGTTCATGACAATCAAGAAAAAATTCAAATGATAGTATACTGATGAAAGAATGGGTGGTATGTAGAAGATTTACTGACATGCCTCCTTTTAACATCATACACGGTAAATGATAGCAAAGTTCTGAGACCATACTGAAGCAGAATATACAAAAACTCATTGGTTAAAAAGACAATGACCAGTGTAAATAATTATATGCAAAAGGACAAAGAAACAGAAGAGAGAAAACAAAAGCCAGCAAATCCTCCAGCTAGCTTTAAAAACAAAAGTTAAAATTTGTGATGTGTCTATGATGCATAATTTTTCTACATGAAGTTTTCCCTATGTTTGCTATTAATAATTGCATGTGGATTTGTAATTAATTGTATCATTTAATACATGGGTTACAGAGACACATACTGGTGAAGAATGGATCTACTGGGAACCATTGACCGAAACCACCTTTCTTGGCCAGCCAGGCATGATAATAACTGCTTGCTTGAGTTCTTTCTCAACAGGAGGTCCCAATAAGGAACATGGAACTAACAAGCTACAAGGCAGGATAATTTGGGAGGGTCCAAAAGGAGGGAGAAGACACAAGCCCATGATATGTTCTGCCAACCTCCCAGAAACCTTCACACTGGATTCCATGTTATCTGGGAGATGCGCATTCAACATGAAAGGGCCCTGAATCAGATCGAATATGGGCACAAGAAAGATGATTGGGCACAGACAACCTGAAAACTCATCCCATTACCATTATGGTGAGCTGCAAGGCAGAGCAGTTCTCCTTGGGTCCCTTACCTTCTGCTCTCTGCCTGGGTGCCCCTTTCCAATAAAGTCTTTTTTTTTTTTTTTTCATGAAAATTTTATTCCCAAGATCCCTGAAAGTTAATTCTGTTTAGCATGTTCTCAAACTTCAGTCTTTTCAGACAGTGTAGCATTTACAAAAGGCTAAACATAGATATCAATGGAATAAAATACTATTCAGAATTAGGCACACATATATATGATCAGTTAGGTTTTAACAAAGGTTCCAGGCAATTCAATGGGTAAAAAGAACAGTCTTTTCAGTAAATGGTCCTGGAGCAATTGATCATCCATATGTAAAGGAAGAAAAAATAACCCACACACTTCAAACTTTACCTCAGACCACACAGAACAAAATAACTCAAAACATATCACAGACCTAAATAGGAAAGCTAATGCTATAAAACAGCACAGAAGAAAATTTAGGGGCTCGAGTTAGGCAAACATTTCTTAAGACAAAAATAGCAGGACTTACCCTTTAAAATCTTTTTAAAATAATAAATCCAGTAAGTCTTTTGCTTTGTCAGCATGTATCTCCTTAGAAAATTCATTTCTGAGTGTCAGACAAGATCCCACTCAAGTGTTAAAAGGGGAAATTTTCAGCAGTTGAAGGAAAAGTTGAAAGAGGCAAAGCTTTTTTTTTTTTAATGTTTGAAGACAGATATGGAGATTAGTGTATGTTGATATTTGTAGCTACGGTTATGTATTGATTGGACAGTTTTGAATACTTAATATTGGAAATTTCTTATGATGGTTAAGGCCCTGTACCATGGTAAGCCTGAGCAAATGTTCCCATCTAGTGAGTTTAAAAGACATCTAGTCCTTGATGCTTGGGAATTTGTCACTGAAGATGTCTATTGGTATGAACCACTGTATTCTAGACGCTAGACACATATGTAGCATATTCATGGGAAGTTACTAGAAGTCAAGGTGAATTAGCTAACAAAACATGAAATTCAGACCCAAAATATAGACATGAAATAACAAATTAACTTTACAGCAAGACAAGTATCTGCCTTGCACTAATAACACTTAGAAGCTGAACTTCACAAGTTGAACAGACACCTCAGATAGAATAAAAAATCATGTCATAAACAAAATAATCACCATCACCAAAATCAAACCATATCAAAAAACCAGACACACAAAAAACACATTTTACTATAAATAAAACAGATTCTATGGCTTGTTTTATAAGAAAAACTCTGCTGTCAAATCCATTTCAAGTTTAAACAATTCAGTCTTGTTATCAGAGAGGTCAACTCAAAGAACTCATTCTGCCAGTTTTTAGACACCACCATGTCGATCGCATGAAAGAATAAAAAATTTGCTTACCTCCATCCAGCAGGGACGGGATGTGGAGAGCAGTCCCTAGACTGTAGACTGGCTTACCTTTCGTGGTTCACTCTTACACGGTCATTCTCCCATGAAGCAACAAGGATTTTGTTCTGTATTCCAAGTACAAATGACCTGAAAAATCAGATTGAAAATAGTTTATTCATTTTTACTTGCAATTACAAAGTTTTACCATTGAAACTAAATCCTGAAAAATGAGAACAAATTGTAGACCCAGTTTTGGGTCCTGTCTTATGCATTCTTGTACCTTCCTCACCTAGCAAGTGCCTGCCTCATAACATAAACTCAATAATGCATGATATTCTGAAGTGAGGGTGACTTTGTACAACCTATAGAATACGTAAATCTGAGATACTCTGTATAGACATAGGATGCTTCTTTAAGCGTTGCTACCTTTTAAGCTGAAATATTTAAGATGTAAAATGCTGCTGTTTAAAAGTTCTATCATTTTATTCTATTGCTCATCTTGTAAGGGGTAACAAAAATGTTATTCAAATGACAGAAAATATTGTGTTTAGCCAAGTGCAATAGGTGTTTTTTATGTCTTAGGGGAAAAGGGATGTCAAATCTGTATTCTAATGAAAATATTAATCAAAATTTCCCAGCTAAGGATTTGGTCAGAAAGTGGGTACTTTGTCACTTTAGTAAAAGAACAAGTCTATTCCATACACCATATAAAAGGGTTTACAAATTCAAATATGTGTGAAGATGTGTAAATTTCATATTCCTGTAGAAAATGTGGCAAGAATAGGTGATACAATATTTATGTCAATGGTATTTTTCCAGGAAAAATGACACTCTTTATTAAATGTTTTAAAACATAACTTCTTTATAGTTAATATCTCCATAGCCTTGCAAATTATTTTAATAATCAACTAATCTGTCACAAATGAAAACTGACAAATATTCAGTTAAATATGTATCAAAAGTATTAAGACATGTTTACCTCATTTTTTTTTAATCTCAAGAAAAACATTATAAATAGTACCTGCAAGTCAGTGTACTTATGCTTTTCAAAAAAGTTGGCTGTATTTTAATCTCTAATTTAAAAAAGGATTCCAAATTATGTTAGGAGAAAAACATTTTCAAGCACAAAGTATATTGTACTATTTAGCAATTTATGCTATTATATACTCATATATTAATACTACTTGAGAGAATTTTAAGTTAGTATTTTGATCAAAATAGTAGAAAAAGCTGTCATCCTGTAGGTTGTTAGCATAATCAATTGCTAGAGAAAACTATTCTATTACGTCTTTTTCTTCTCTCTTGACTCTAACTTTACATTTTTTCTTTCCTAGATTTGGGTGGTTAACATCTTACTTGCTTGCTCTCGTTTTTTATATATTAAAAAAAAAAGCTGAGCTAACAGAACAGTCAAGGAAGAGAACTGACATCTTTATTTTATATTGAGGCCCTAAGTCATCCAACTGTGAAGGTCTCTTGTTATCACACGAGACAGTTTCTGTCAGGATTTAATTTGGTGTTTCTATTACTTCCCAATGAGAAAATCTCATCTGAAAAATCGAGAAATTTATTTGTCCACTTGCAGAATGGTAGTTAACACTCATAGTCTGCTTTCTGGAATAGAATAATCTGCCTTTCCCATTGCATGAAAGGGGGACTTTCAGAACAGAGAAGCTGGAATGCTAACTCAGAACACAAGCATCTGATATGGAAAACCAGACAGACCACATCTAAAGACTTTACAATATAACATATGAGCTCAACTCTTCGGCAAGTTTAAAATATGGCAGATAGTGCTTAAAGATTGCAGGTCAAGTTTATATCTGGGACAAAGAACACTTGATATGGAGACTGGTTTTTATCTATTGGGCCATTCCTTCTGAAAGAATTTCAGGACTTCCCTGGTGATCCAGTGGTTAAGAGTGCACCTGTCCATGCAAAGGACATGAGTTCAACCTCTGGTCCAGGAAGATACCATATGCCACAGGGCGACTAAGCCCATGCACCACAGCTACTGAGTCCACACTCTAGAGTTCAAGAGCTGCAGCCCTAGATCCTGTGCTCTGCAATAAGAGAAGCCACCGCGGTGAGAAGCCTCAGACTGCAACTAGAGAAAACCCGTATGCAGCAATAAACACAGCCATAAATAAATACACAGAACATCTTTAAAAAAGAGACACCATTTGTCTTGGCTTCAACTCAGCCTAGGATTTAAAAAGAGAAAGAAAACATTTCAATTAATAAACAAATGATTCTAAGAGGGAGAAACAAATACTCAGCTTTCATTAAAATGTGGTTTTTAGGATTATTTGCCCATGTTTCCATCTAAACATTTTTTCTATATTTTAGCAAAGTTGGAAATAAATGCTTAGTTTTCTTTTCACTTTATATAGAAAAGGGTACACTTTGGATAATATAAAGAATGATTCTATTAAAAGCTATGTTTGCACCTACTCATAGCACAGTTGTAATAAAGGGATATGGAAACAAGATTAGAATACTTAGATTCATTGCAAGGGTCATGAGAGATAACAGCAAAGGCTTCGTACTATCTTGATTAATATGCAAAATACAGGCTAGTGCTTGCCAAAGCTGCCCTCAAAGATAAATGCATTGCATCTGAATCAGTGATACACAGACTAATTGATCACACAGCCCTAAGTGACCATCTTATACAGGAAGATTAATGAATCATTGAGGCCCTGAGAATTAGCTACTGAACAAAATACATGATTCAATTCAGCTTCTCACTACAAATATGGCCTGGGTATTGCAACTGGGCATTGAGAGCAACAGGATGCTAGAAACAGGTTCTCCATAGCAACCTGTACAGAACTTTCACCTTTGTTGATGTGGAATCAGATACCTCATAGAGAGATTCCAAGTTGGACAAACTAGACTCAAACTTACTACAAGAAAAGCATATTCCATATCATAATGGTCACTTAGAGGCTTATAATGGAGAAGGAAATGGCAATCCACTCCAGCACTCTTGCCTGGAGAGTCCCATGGATGGAGAAGCCTAGTAGGTTAGAGTCCACGGGGTCACAGAGTCGGACACAACTGAGCAACTTCACCTCACCTCAGAGGCTTATAAACCCTGTATGAATATAACTATAGTTTGAAATATGTATAGACAGATCACAAACTGATGGAATCCTGGAAGGTGTTGATAAAACACCTGACTCATGTTACAGTTATAAGGAGTATTTTTAGTGGCTAAATTGTGTCCGACTCCATGGCCTGAAGCCCACCAGGCTCCTCTATACATGAGATTTAGCAAGAATACTAGAGTGGATTGTCATTTCTTTCTCCAGGGGATCGTCAAAGACCAGGGATTGAACCCGTGTCTCCTGCCCTGGCAGGAGGATTCTTTATCACTAAGCCAAGAGTACTGATGACCTACATATTGAACATGAGGTCTTCCTAAGGCTACCAGAAAGTGTTTTAATTTTTTTATATTTTGAGACTGAAGAATATCAGGAAAAGTTAGATAAAAACTTATTGTGTCAAGTAAATGACCAAATATTTATTCAAGGCCATATAAAAATGTATAGGAGGGCAAAAGCATTTCTTAGCTGGAGATAATTCTATAGTATAAAGCTGTTCAATCATTATTTTATTTGATTTTATTTAAATTACAGAATAACTAAGTTAAAATAATGGACAATACCAGATAGCTTAAGATTCCATAGGCTACATGGTAGAGATGAACGTGTGTGTGGGTATGTGTGTACACTTTGGCACCTAGCTTTCATAAAGCTAAGAACAAGTATAAACATACATCCATACCCTTTTGTGAGATACAACATATTTAATAGAATATGAGTGACTGAACTGAACTGAAACTTTGTTTATAACTGCCTAGAATCCTAGGTACTTGGTGAAGTCCTGTAGGTACATCTACAGACTGAGGGCATGATCAAATGCAATGTTACTAAGAATGTTATTAAAAATTAATCTATATTGACATGATCTTCAGGGAAATGTAAATCAAAACCACAACAGACCATCACCTCACACCTGTTAGAATGTTTACATTCAATAAGACTAGAAACAAGACCTGGCGAGGGTCTGGAGAAAAGGGAACACTTGCGCACTGTTGTGGGGACTGCAAATTGGTGCAGCCACTATGGGAAACAATATGGGAAATCTATTCTCCTAATAATAGGACTGCCTTATAATCAGTAATCCACTTCTGGATATATTTATTCAAAGAACATACCTATACTAACTGGAAGATATACACGCCCGCATTTTCATTGCAGCATTATTTACAATAGCTAAGACATGGAAGCAACCTGCTATCCACTGGTGGAAGAATGGATAAAGAAAATGTGGCATATATGTATAAATTGGGTATTATTCAGCCATAAAAAAGGAAATCTTTGCCTTTGCAACAGTGCAGATGGACCTTGAGGATACTGTGCTAATTCAGATGGAGAGAAATGCTGTAAGAGCTTGCCTTTATGCAGAATCATAAATAAGCAACAAACACATACAGAGAATAGACAGGGGTTGCCAGAGGCTAGGGATAGGAGATGGGCCAAAGGGGTGAAGGTGATCAAAAGTTATAAACCTCCAGTTACAAGATAACCAAGTACAAGTCCAGGGGATGGTAGTGCACAGCGTAGTGACTATAGCTAATACTGCATTTTATATTTGAAATTTGCTGAACATACTTTAAATTTTATTCATTATAGTTGGTTTATAATGTTAATTTCTGCTCTACAGAAAAGTGATTCAGTATATATATATACACACACACACATTATTTTCTTTTCCATTGAGACTTATCACATAATATTGAGTATTGTTCCCGGTGCTATACAGTAGAATCTGTTTTTCCATTCTATATATAATAATTTACATTTGTTAGCCCCAAACTCCCAATCCATCTCCCACCCTTCTCTGACTTATTCTGAGATTTAGCTTTGCATAATGAAAATCCATATTAAACTACTTTATCAATTGAGAGTGGTCTTTCTTCAAATAATTTATGCACAAAGAATAACCCATATCACTGTCCTTATGGCCCTTGCTGTTAAACAGCCGCAAGATTGTTCTCTATGTGAGTCCCTTTCTCTTTTGAGAATAAGTTCATCTTTGTCACTTTAGATTCCGCATACAAGTGATATCATATAGTTTTATCTTACTGACTTCCTTCACTTACAATAGTAATCTCTAGGTCCATTCATGTTGCTGTTAATGAATTATTTCATTTATGACTGAGTAGTATTTCGTTGTATACATGTGTATCTTTATCTATTCATTTGTTGATGAACACTTAGTTTATTTCCATGTCTTGACAACTGTGAATAGTGCTGCTTTGAATCTAGGGGTGTGTGTACCTGTTTGAATTAGCTTTGTCCATATTTAAGTGGGATTCCTGGATCATATGGTAGTTCTATTTTTAATTTCTTTGGAGGAACTACCATACTGTTTCCATAGTGGTTGAACCGATTGTCTTCCCCACCTATAGTGTAGAAGAATTCCCTTTTCTCCACACCTGTTAAGAGTAGATTTTAAAAGCCTTCATCACACACACACACAATCTGGTACAGAAATGGATGTTTAGTGGACTTCATGCTATGATCATTTCAAAATATATACAAATCAAATCTTGCTATTCACGTGAAACCAGTTTGAGATATAATTGACATAATACTGTCAAAAGTCTTCAAAGATTATTGGGAATTCAAATTACTAGCATTTTCCTAATTACTAGGGGATTCCCAGATGGCACAGTGGTGAAGAATCTGCCTGCTGATGAAGGAGACTATTTGGGTTTGATTCCTGAGTTAGGAGGATTCTCAGGAGGAAGAAACGGCAACCCACCCCAGTATACCTGAGTGGAAAATTCCATGGACAAAGGAGCCTGACAGGCTACAGTCCATGGGGCTGCAGAGTCAGACATGACTGAGCACACACACAACTAATTACCAGTGTTTTAAAATAAGAAATGCTGCTATTTCTTTTATACCTAAAGCTATCACTGCTACTCTATTGATATTATCACAATAACAGCAGAGGTGTGGGGAGTCATAAGGACAGTGATATGGGTTATTCTTTGTGCACAAATTATTTGAAAAAAGACCACTCTCAATTGATAAAGTAGTTTAATATGGATTTTCATTATGTAAAGCTATATCTCAGAATAAACACTGGAATCAGAAGTATGGCTGCAGGACTTAACCTAAGATGACAAGTTTAAATTCCAAAACATAGTTTTAGTAGAAGTATATCACAAATGTTGCATGGGACATACTTAAAGTATTACTTGTTATTTAATTGAAATTCAATTTACCTGATATCTTGTGCTTTATTAAACAAGCCTGAAAAATTTTAACCATAGTAAAAATACGAGATGAACTCTTTATTGTAGATACGGCAGCATCACTGCAAATATATTTTAGATTTTTTTTCTTCTTCCCTCTGAGTTGTTGTAAGATAGACTGGGACCTGGGACCCTTGACTGCAGTGCTTCCATCTGGACAAATGCTCACTTAAGGGACCAGCTCACACCCTCTTCCTCAGAGAGGGAGCAAAAGTCCCATTACTTGTTTTCGCTCCCTCATGCTGCAGGCAAGATAATAAAGCCTTGTCTGAATTCCTCCTCTGGCCTCTCAATTTCTATTGATTAAAGAGTCCAAGAACCCCAGATGGCAATAGTTACACAGAAATATGTGGACTCTTCAACTTAAAGAGACATATACAGAATTAAAACTAATCTGAAAGGGTTGCAGGATTGTAGGAATAGAAAGGAATCCTGCTAAAGCCGAGTTCCTCTACGGAGATTATGATTAACTTCTATCCCAAATAGTCTTCCCTTTCTTGTTGGAAACCTGCTTGCCTCAAGACTGAGGAGTATTAAAGAAAACAGGATTGAAACTGAGAAGAACCTTGTGGGGTCCTCCAAGATTCAAAAGCCTTCCCAGACCCCCATTTGTTTGTAGGAAAAAGGCTTCAGCTTACTCTGTCTTCCTTGAGTTCTACTGGGCAGTTTCAAACAAAGACCCATTGGGTAAATGAGAATGTGGAAACAAAGACGCCGGCAAACAGTGCAGTGATAAAGCAGAGTCCTCCCTCCTCGAGATGCAAAGCAATTTATCTTACAGTTTTTCTACAGGAAATAAGGCCCTCACCAATGTGGAGGTGAGGAACTGCATGCTGAACGCAGCTCCTGAAGCATTGCCCTGTTACCTCCCCACAAGCCAAGGAGAAGAAAAATCGCATACCCCCCAGGCCTCATCCCAGATTTTGCCTTTAAAAACTCTGAAACCCACTGGGGAACTCACAAGCTGCCAGCTCCTCTTGCTTGACCCTTGCAATAAACCTGCTTCTGTTTAAAATTTGAAGTTTGTTTTCTTGGCCTCACCATGCTTTAGGCCTAAGAACTTCACAATACTAACAGCTGTAGAGTATGAGACGAAAGGGGACAACCTCCACTGGGAAAGCACCACTCCCAAGCCTTCAGTAACATAACCTGTGTATCACAGTCTCTTGTTACTACAAGAAAGAATGTAGTTCTTTTGCCTGTTCTCAGGAGCTAGTAGTTTGGAGTGGCCTGGAGAAATTGCTGCAAGACATCAGGAGGAGACCACAGAGCAGCTAGGGCCCGGCCTCTGGAATAAGAGGGGCCTGTAACATGCTATCCAAGAATATCAGAGCTTCAAAGAGGTACCTCAGAGAAAATGTAAGAAATTTAGGAAGAAACTTTAGAAGGCAAGTACTAAGAAGCTTCTCAATTTTAAAGATATGTTGGAGAAGGGAGAATTAATTAAACAGTCTATCATCTCTGTATTAGTTTGCTCTCGCCATTGTAACACATTATCATAAAATTAGAGGCTTGAAACAACACGAATTTTCTTACAGTTATAGAAACCAGAAGTCCAAACAGGTCTCGTGCTGAAACCATGGTGTTGGTGGGAATAGCTTCGCTCATGGAAGTCCCAGGGTAGAAACTGTTTACTTGCTTCCCTGGTTTCTAGAAACTGTGCATTCTTTATTAAAGAACCTCTTCACTTTCAAAAGCCAATGGCCACGGCAGGGCGAACTCCACTTCCATCATGACGCTTCCCTCTCTGCTCTCCAGGAGCCCTCTTCCTCTTATAGACTCATTGGTTCCACCTGAACTTCCAATTAACTCTCTCCTTAGGAGAACGCTTGTGATTACATGGGGCTCACCTGGGTAGTCCATACTGTAGCTTTCTCTCTCATTCCTTTACAAGGAACCCTGTTCTACTTGGAAAATACAAGATAATCTTCCAATTTCAAGATTCATAACCACATCTGCAAAGTGTTTCCCACTTAAAAGAATGTATTCAAGGTTTCTGACGATTGGAAACTCAACATCTTTGAGAAGCTGTGGTTCTACCTACCATGTTTTCATCTGTAAAGATTTAAATCAAATAGCCCACACTAAACTCAGGCCAAAATCAAGTATCGAAAGAAAAATATATAGTATGTATGAGGAACTCTGAGTTTCCCAGGTGGCTCAGTAGGTAAAGAATCTCCCAGCAATGCAGAAGTTGCAGGGAATGAGGGTTGGATCCCTGGGCTGGGAAGATCTCCTAGAGAAGGAAATGGCAACTCACTCCAGTATTTTTGCCTGGAGAATCCCATGGACAGAGGAGCCTGGCAGGCTACAGTTCATGGAGTCGCAAAGAGTTGGACACACTGAAGCAGCTGGGCACATGAGGAACTCTTCTAGTTTATAGATATTCAACTAATTTGAACATCACATTTCTTTAGATAAAGAAACTGAGGTTTCTAGAGGTTAGGAAACTTACTCAAAGTAACTCAGCTAGTAAGTCATAACTCACTACCCTCATGAATACCAGTTGAATGCTAAATTCTTCTGCCTCCAAATAATGTCAACATTGCACATGAACTACAGGTTTATCAGTGATAAGTTTATTCCCTAAACTAATTTTATGATGATAAAACTACCCTAATAAATGTGCTATTATACAACTAGCCATTCATCTCGAACAAGTAATGCACAAAAGATGTATCTCAGATTGCCTAGCATTCAATTAAAAGCAATGCCAAGAAACCTTAGTTTACCTGGGAACATATTTGATAATCATTAGTATGAATGATTTTGTGTGCTGACTGATTTCCTGGAGCAATTTCTAGGATTCGAGGTGGCTGCATGACTTTTATTTATTTGCTAATTTACTAAAGCATAGTTGATGTACAATATAACATAAGTGATAGGTATACAGTGCAGTGATTCACAACATTGCATGACTTTTGAGGGGTAGTTAACCATGCCTTTTCCTTAGTTACACTGCCAGTCAAATACCTGGCAAAGGCTATACTGTATCATGGGGTAACCAAAGATTTCATTGATAAAGTTCTCATTAGAATTTTCTTATTTGTACTGAATATGTGAATGTCCTCCTCTAAGGCACTCAACAATCTTTAAAGACATTGAAACAAGGTTTTTCCCTCATTTGTTCAACTAACTGAAGTTTCTAGAGATTTTGCCATAGAAATAGTAAGATAATTCATTAATTGCAGAGTAGTCACTAGCTGCAAGACTTGAAACCATACCTTTTACAATTTGTTAACTGTAACAGAGCATGAGATGGCTGGATGGCATCCCTGACTCGATGGACGTGAATCTGAGTGAACTCCAGGAGTTGGTGATGGACAGGGAGGCCTGGCGTGCTGCGATTCATGGGGTCGCAGAGTCGGACACGACTGAGCATCTGAACTGAACTGAACTGAACTGAATACCTTAAGACTGTCACTTAGTGTCTTCATGCTCAATATTCTTATTTGTAAAATGATGCTAATGGGTGTATCTTTTAGCAATAAACCTATCTTCTAGTAATCATTATAATGAATTATATTTACAGATTGTTTACTCTTTGGCAATCATACATTTAAGCAGCTTACTAGTCCATTTATACATCATAGAAATGCTTGTAAATAAATGCTATTACTATTTTCATTTTAAGCATGAAGAAGCTGAAGCATTTTAGAAATACAGCTTTCTAATATCACTAGGCAATAAGTGATAAAGCCAAAATTCTAGCCGAGGAAATATGACTGAAAAACAGTAAAAAATCAATTTTGAGTTAGTGGTATCATTAGAATCACTGAATAACTCTGTGCAAAAGTTTTGTAGTGTTCTGTTTTAATGTGTCCTGAGGTGCATGTTTGAAAACTACTATCTGCTATTTTTTTTACTTTTTAAAAATTTATTTATACTATGTGCTGTTTGAAAGTCAGAGTAGTTTGTGAAATACAAGAGAAAGAGAATAGTAATAAAAGAGATCAGTTTTATTTGGCAATCATTATGTAAATTAATATATAATATAAATGAAAAATTGTAAATCCAAAAATCAATTATCAAACTTCCAATTTAAATATGTTCCGAAATGTAAATAATCTGAGAGCTTAGTGATGCATAAAATTCTAGAATATTCTACTGTATTATCTTTTTTGATTTGCTGAAAGCAGACAAGAGTGAAAATAAAATAAAACAAAGACTTTCAGAAGTAGGAACTTGCATCATCTATATGCTCTGATCTTTCTTTGCATGCAAAATATAAGAAAGTTTGTAAGTTGAGATTTAACCAAACAGGAGAGATGTACGAAGTAATAGAGGATAATTAAACTTAGTAATTAAGCAACTTAATAGCTTAGGTATTTTTATTTCATCATATATGTTTTTGATTCACTAAAGTATCTGCCTGGAATACAGGATTCCTGGGTTCAGTCCCTGGGTCAGGAAGATCCCCTGGAGAAGGGAATGGCAACCCACTCCAGTATTCTTGTCTGGAGAATCCCGTGGACAGAGGAGCCTATGGGCTACAGTCCATTGGGCTGCAAAGGGTTGGACATGACTGAGCAACTAACATATACATTTTAAAGTAAAGTAATGATGAATATATGAAATATATTTAATGCCTGAAAAAGCAAAACTGAGTAGAAATGGTGTTATTTTTTTAACCTAAGTAAAACTGAACTCTTACAGTGACAATAATATTGATTATATGAACCTTTATCAAATACCATTAAGTGTTAGGCTTTGGGCTGATTGTTTTATTGTGTTTAGTCATTTTATCTTCATGCAGTTCTATCACATAAATGGTGCTGTGAAAACCTGTTTCCTTATGTGGAAACTGAGACGTGTATAGGTTGTTCTTGCCCAAGATCACAAAATTAGAGAGTGGCAAAACCAGAATTTGTACCATAGCAATCTGGTTGCTTAATCACCACTCCTAACAATCCTGGTAGTATTCACAATTTATGTCACTCATTATGCTGCAATTTCTTCCCATTTCAACAGCAAAATAGAAATAATAATTTGAGAACCATTTCTCAACTCTTACTTTCCTGATTAACTGAGCACTGCTGGACCTAGCCAGATGCAGAGTCTCTGCCTGGATTCCACTATCATTGGCTCACTTGGGTTGGTGTGTTGATTCCTTTGTAGGCAACCTAGTAGAACTCTTGGCCGTTATAATGTATACTTCCTATTAGCTCTAAGTTACAGTGCTTACAACTTTTAACACTCTTGCAAATATCAGGATTTTTTAATTAAAAAACTAATGCCCAAGTATTTTGGCACTGTTGGACTAAGAGCAGACAAAATTGCTCGTACACTGAACTGGCTCTGCAAGCTTGCAAATCCTTTTGTATGAGAAATAATGACCTTTCTGGGGAATGACCTCAGTTTCCTGACCTATTCCATGGCTGCAGATTTTTTTGTTCTGAGATCAACATTTAAGAGCGTGGTGTAATGCATTAGCATGCTTGAAAAATGATAGCACATTGCTCCTGTTGTCTTTCAGCAGGAACTTTGTACCTCCCATCCTTCTCTTCTCGATGTTCAAGATGGAAGAGGGTATCTTCTACCAATAGTATGAGAGTTCTTCAGTATATCCAATATCCTTAAGAGCATGTGTCTGACCTTCAAACATTAAAAGTATTTTCCCTTCATTTTTAAAATAAAAAAAAGTTTGTTTGGTGTCATATTTACTTAAATTTGGACATCATTTATTTGTCTTCATTACATATGTATTTTCACACTATAGAAACATTTCAACTGCAACAGACATTTTTTGCAGATAGCCAGTTATAGATATGTACTACTTTTTAGCTCCTCACAATTTTTCGCTAATCAATTTCCCAAATTCTCACCTGGAAAGCACAGAAGGAAGCCAACTGTAAGACCTGTAGTCCCCAAGGGAACCATAGGCCCTGGGTCCACCTCAATCATGACAATGGGAGGTAACAAAAAAGGATGACTCCCCAAGAAAGCAACGCAGAATCTGCCAGTGTAGAGCTTACACTGCAGTCAGAGAAGGAGATGCTCTCAATCCCTATTGTGACTTGGTAACAGCCGCATCCAATGGTTCCTTTTTTTTTCCCCAATCTCCTTTTGTTCTGATACGATACAAGTTTTTACTTCAGATATACTATTTTTCTTCACTGTTGTGTCCTGGGCATTTTACAGTCAGATAACTTACCTTTGGGAAGACCCTGATACTGGGAAAGATTGAAGGCAGGAGGAGGAGAAGGGAATGACAGTTGGTGAGATGGTTGGTTGGCATTACTGACTTGATGGACATGAGTTTGAGCAAGCTCTGGGAGTTGGTGATCAACAGGGAAACCTGGCGTGCTGCAGACCATGTGGGTGCAAAGAGCTGGACAAGAGTGAGCAACTGAACTGAACTTAGTGTATGAAGGATTCTATCAAATGATGTATATGTGTGTATGCTGATTTGTGTCTGACTCTTTGGGACGCCATGGACTGTCAGACTCCTCTGTCCATGGAATTTTCCAGGCAAGAAGACTGGAGCAGGTTGCCATTCCCTTCTCCTGGGGATCTTCCCCATCCAAGCATTGAACCCCAGGTCTCCTCTATTGCAGGCAGATTCTTTACCATCTGAACCACCAAGATTGTGTAGAAGTTTTCCAAATACTTTCTCCCAGTTCCTGTCTTGTTTTTTTGTTCTCCAAAGAGTGTCTTTTGAAGAATGACTGGTTCTAATTTCGATGGCATTTGATTTTTCAATATTTTATTAATAGTTTGTGAATTTTATATCTTTAGAAATCTGGGTCAGATCCAAAATCACTAAAGTTTTCTTATTTAGTTCTAGAAGTGTTATAAATTTAGCTATATATTCAGGTACATAATCAATCATTCTGCAGATGTTGTAAGGTAGGGTTTGCAGTTTGTTTGCACATAGTTATCCTATTTCAACAGTTATTAAAATATTATTTCCCTTGAATCACTTTTGCATATCTTTCAAATCTCAATTATCCATATGTTTCTAAGTCTGTTTCTAGATTCTCCATTCTGTTCCATTTAGCTATACATCTATCTTTATTGCCATAGTACACTACTGGTTGTGTAATAGAGCATAATTATTCTAACTTTATTTCCCTTTTTCAAAGTTGTTTTATTAATATCTATTCTATTTTCTTTGCATTCCCATATAAATTTTAGAATGGCTTTGTCTGTTTCTGCATGCTATTTAGAGTCTGGCTCTCTTACCAGCAAGGTCAGTGGATAAGCTGGTGGGAGCTCATGCTGTTGATCCATTCATAGCCTTTACCTTGATACCATGACAGATGCAATCATAAGCTTGTTGTGTCTGCAGAGACTGACTGACATCAACTAGTTAAGTCTCTCTGCCTGCTTGGTTTTTTGGTATGTCTGCTGGTTTGGTGGCTCTTTGTCTACAAAGTTGTCTGGATGCTATCTGGTGAGTGCTAACTTGGAAGAAAAGTCATGACCAACATAGACAGCATATTAAAAAGCAGAGACATTACTTTGCCAACAAAAGTCCATCTAGTCATGTCTATGGTTTTCCCAATAGTCATGTATGGATGTGAGAGTTGGACTATAAAGAAAGCTGAGCACTGAAGAATTGATGCTTTCGAACTCTGGTGTTGGAGAAGACTTGTGAGAGTTCCTTGGACTGCAAGGAGAACCAACCAGTCCATCCTAAAGGAAATCAGTACTGAATATTCATTGAAAGGACTGATGTTGAAGCTGAAACTCTAACACTTTGGCCACCAGATGCAAAGAACTGATTCATTTGAAAAGACCCTGATGCTGAGAAAGATTGAAGGCAGGATGAGAGGGGGATGACAGAGAATGAGATGGTTGGAAGGCATCACCGACTCGATGGACAAGAGTTCGAGTAAACTCCAGGAATTGGTGATGGTCAGGGAGGCCTGGCTTGGTGCAGTCCATGGGGTCACAAAGAGTCAGGCACGACTGAGTGACTGAACTGAACTTGCGATAAAAAGTTTCCCTTTATATGTCCACTCCCATTAAGTCTGCCCACATGAGTCCTTCCAAAACCTCCTTGTCCTCAGTCTCCAAGTTTCCCAGGCACTGTGTCTCCTTCTTAGGGCTGGAAGGTTGAGATGAGAATTTTTTTTCTTTACTTTGTGGATAATTTCTAGGAATGTTCATGACTATTGTAACTCTACTGATGCCACAGATCTTTGAAACATCATACATACAGTTTATTGGCTGTGATCTGAGCTGTTTGTGTCCTACCAGTTCTCAGGCAGACTTGTCATATCTTGCTCATCCAGTATGATTAAAATGATGGTACAAGGATAGCATTACTGTGATATTCAGAAGGATGTCCAGATGTTACACGTCACTGGGGATTGTAATTATGATACATAATAGGAAAAGCAACACAACCCTAGGCTAAGACCACAAACGTATACTATTATCTATACTAGGTAAAGGCAAGTTCCTTCTGGAAAATGAAACTGCTTGCCAGGGTGTTACAGTCTGTTTCTTGGGGTGTGCGTGTGTGTCATCTGACTCTTTGCAACCCCAGGGACTGTAGCCTTCCAGGCTCTCTATCCTTGGGGTTTCGCAGGCAAGAATACTGGGGTGGGTTGCCATTTTCTTCTCCAGGGGATCTTCCTGACCCAACGATCAAACCCACATTTCCTGCATTGGCAGGCAGATTCTTTACCACTTGAGCCAGTGGAAATGATGTTTCATGGGGCAATATTTCTATATCAATAAACTCTTCCTTATTCAACTTTCTGTTTGAACATCTCTTCTTCTAATACCAAACCCTGAGGTCTAGTCCTTAACATATTCTCCTGACTTCTGTTAATACATGTTGTCTAACTCCTGGAGATTATTCCAGATATGCTTCCTTTTTTCCCTTTGCAAATTCAGCTCATTTCCAACAGTACACATTGTAGTTCAATCATAGTTACTGAATTTATGATTAGGATATGATGGAAGACTACTTTGTAATACAGAGAAATGTTTTCTTACAAGGAAGAGATACTTGAATCATCTTCAAGCAAAGGAGAAAGAATAAACTTTATCAGAAAGGAGTGGGCTGCTTTTGCACTCCACAAAGATTCAAGATATTTGTGAATTCAAGATTTTCAAGTATACTGAAGTGGATGCCTCAATGTAGGTCACAGAGTCCCCATCCTTCTCAATTACAGCCTTGACTTTGAAATGGCAGGTTTGCCAAAACAGAATTCAGTATTCTCTGGAGCTTTGATATCTATTATTTGTCCTGAGCCTGATCCTCATCTTTTTCTTTCCTCCACCTTCAGGGGATGAATGTCTCTTGTATGATCCTAACGAAGCTGTCTAGCTTTGCTTTGAATTGATTATTAATATAACTTGGCCTTTCAATGTTTTTCCAAATGAAGCAATGGTCTCAGTACCAGCCATTTGATTAAAATTTCTATTCCTTTAAACATCTCCAAAGATTGATGTATTAAACCACCAATAATAAGACTCCAAAGTGTTCTAGGCTGCTTCATCATCAATGAATTTTTATAAACACCCATCCAAGAGCTATTAGTACCCCACTTAGCACTATAAGAGATGGGTCCTTATTGTCACCAACCAGAAGGTGATGCTTCGAAAATCCCATTGTGGAGTCTGTTCCAAGAACCACTCTTAATAGAGTATAACTGGGTGAATTCTATGGAAAACACTCTCTGAATCAGATATTTGCATGATGGTGGTTTCTGGGGATGATTTTCAGGAACCAAAACAATAAGGATGAGGCTAGATTGGTCCAGAAGATAAAGAATTAAATTGTGCTCTAATAACAACAGCTGTGAATTGTGGTGTTGGAGAAGACTCTTGAGAGTCCCTTGTATGGCAAGGAGATCCAACCAATCCAACCTATAGGAATGTTCCTATATCCTGAATGTTCATTGGAAGGAGTGATGTTGAAGCTGAAACTCCAATACTTTGGCCACCTTATGCGAAGAACCGACTCATTTTAAAAGACCTGTATGCTGGGAAAGGTTGAAGGCAGGAGGAGGAGGGGATGTTAGAGGATGAGATGGTTGGATGGCATCACCAACTCAATGAACATGAATTTGAGTAAACTCTGAGAGTTGGTGATGGATATTGAGGCCTGGCATGCTGCCATCCATGGGGTTGCAAAGAGTTGGACATGACTGAGTGACTGAATGTAACTGAACAACAGTAGCCTCAGCTAATCTGTTGTGAAATTTTTATCCTGGAAGACCCTTCAGATATATTCTGAACAGAGGCAAGGGAACTAGTCAGTCTCATTACACATCAAATAGAGGATAAGTGTGGAAAGCCCTGGCTTGGAGAGTGGGTAAAACTCTGAGCAAAATAGCTCATTTAAAAGGAAAACAGTTCCTGGGTATGTACTCAGCACGAAACAATTATAAGACAACGTCGCTGGCAACTTAGAGAAAAGTTCTGGGGAGATATCTGGAAAGTATCTGGAAAGAGATATCTGACCAAGAGCACCATAGCATCCAACCCACCATGTTTGCAAAAATGATATAGCTGATCAATAGCATCAATGAAACCACCTCATGATGTATATGGGTATTTGCTTGAGCTGTGCATCTTAGTGGGAGTTATTTCAGAACAAGGGAATATGTTTATGCTTTTCATTACATCCTGTTTGTTCTTTAATTTTCTTATAAGCAAGCAAGTATTCTTTATGTAATCAGAATGCCATATATACTTACTTTTATTATTAAAATATATTTTTAATTAAAGTAAGAATGAAGTACTTAGGCCTTATTGTGGTCTAAATCTTGATATGTTGTTATGGGTTTTTTTAACCACTCTATTGAGGTATGATTGTCATATAACAAGCTGTACATATTTAATGTATACAACTAGATGAGTTTAGGGATAAACATATGCCTCTGAAACTATCACCACCATCAAGGCCATAAATATATTCATCACCTCCCAAAAGCTCCTCTGGCCCTCTTTTTATTAATAGATGTTTGCTTACTTGTTCATTTGTTTTGTAGAAAGAACACATAGTATAATAGCTACCTGCTTAGCAAATTTTAGGTATATAATACAGTATTATTAGCTATAAGCAATGGAAAGGTAATTGTTAACAGGTACAAAGTTTCAGTTGTGTAAGATAAATTCAGGAGATTTACTATAAAGCATAGCACCTATGGGTTTTTAGTTTCTAAATCAAAGAACAAAATTAGTGAGTTTATGTATACTCAGCAAGTCTTTTTAACCAAAATCTTTCAACTTCGATTTACTTATTTCCTATTTTCTTATTTCCATTTCAGTTCAAGTTATTAATAATTATCTGTAATCATTCTCATTTCTTTATGACATGTATATTAAACCTCTCATTTTATATATTTTATAAACACAATTCAATGGCCAGAGTTGCTCTTTCCCTGTTTATATTCCTCGTTTCTATTTTATATCTCCTGTAACCAGAGTACACTTCAGTGTTATTTCAATTTCTAGGTAAAATTTGTATTATCTTTTGGTGATATTTTTCAAGAAATTGTTTGTAGGTCAATCTCCTCATGTTCTCTATGGATTCTGTCATTTTTCTCAATAAGATCTTTAACACTCTCTTTCTCCTCAAACTGCAGCTTGCAGTGAGACTAACAGGCTTTTGAAGTTGCTTGTTAGATTTTCTTTGATGTGTTTCTGAAGATTGTAGAGAACACAATCAACCCCTGGTGTGTTCATATATGTTTTGATGTCTTTTCAAATCCAATTTTTGTTTCTAAAGTAGAGAAGTTCACAATCGTATTTCTAACAGTTTCTGTCCTTTTGAACTAACATTTTTCAGCCTTTCACCTCAATCATGGTTATAGCATTAAATTCTTCATTCTCATACATTTTAACATTGAAAACAGACGACTGTACTTAGATATGCTTGGCAGAGAATTCAGTATATGCTGGAACATACAGTGATTCTTTGAAATTCCATGATTTGATTGGAATTTATAATCATGTTAGTAGGGGATATTCTGGAGAGAATCAAAATAAAGAGGAGAGCAGGAGTAATAAGCAGATGCACAGATTATGGTTTGTCTTTCTTGCAACATTTTAGAGTGAGCGAGTATTTCTGAATAATTACTGCAACAGAAACTTTTCTGAGTAAGTAAGTTACTGATTGGTAGATTTTATTTTGGTGATATAACTGACCATTATTACTAACACAATTTCCCTAAATCATAGCCCTAACTCTAACACCCAGGTGTTCTAATAGTCAAGAGACAGAACTTTCTCCCTTCTTCTTTCAAATATTGTTCTGTCATCAGAATTGATGCTTTTGAACTGTGGTGCTGGAGGAAAATGCTGAGAATCCTTTGGACAGCAAGATCAAACAGTTAATCCTAAAGGAAATCATCCCAGATTACGGAAGTACTGCTGCTGAAGCTGAAGCTTCAATACTTCAGCAACCTGATGTCAAAAGCCAACTCATTGAAAAAGACTCTGATGCTGGGAAAGAACGAAAGCAAAGTGTGAAGGGGGACCCAGAGAATGAGATGGTTAGATAGCATTACTTGACTCAATGGACATGAATTTGAGCAGACTCCCGGTGATAATGGAAGACAGGGGGAGCCTGGCAGGCTACAGTCCATAGGGTCACAAAAAGTTGGGCATGACTTAGCAACTGAACAACAATAATAAAGAGTTAATTAGTGAGAGACAAGCTGTATGAACGATGGGTATATGTTGCAGAGAAAGTCAAGCTGGTTACAAATTGCAAAATTTGGTACAATTACCTCAGTAATGGTTATCTGTGTGTTGTGTGCTAAATTGCTTCAGTCATGTCCGACTCTTTGCAACCCCATGGACTGTAGCCCGCCAGGCTCCTCTTTCCATGGGATTCTCCAGGCAAGAATAGTGGAGTGGGTTGCCATGCCATCCTCTAGGGGATCTTCCCAACCCAGGGATTGAACCCAGGTCTCTTATGTCTCTTTCGTTGGCAGGTGGATTCTTTACCACTAGCGCCACCCGGGAAGCCCAATAGTTATCTAGTGAATGTCAAATGAATAAATGATAATTTTAAAATTGATTCTTATTTGCCCTAATGCAAGTCCTGTTGGACCTCAGTACAATTTGACTAATTATAGCTGTTGAAAACTCATTTATTATTAATAAAAGTAAAAAGAATCCAAGACTAATATTTGATATTTCAGACTCACTTTCTCCACACATGACTTTGACAATCCAAGCCAATCTCCACCTTCTTCCCCATCAGTGCTTTTTCAGCCTGAGCTAATACCAGGAAAATCTACCAATTCTAGAGTCAAGAGGAGCCTTATTTTCTAGAAGTCTTTATTCAAACATTCCAGCTTCAAGAAGGCTTGGCCTAAATGATGCTTTCCTTAATTTCTGTGAACATATGCACAGTTTTATTATATTCACATCTTATATTTTCATATTTATTTGGTTTTCTCTGTAAGTAGATTGATATGAAGGTATTTCTAGAAATGACATGTCTTTATCATTTATTCTTGGTATCTGACATATAATAGATAATCAAGAAGTGTCAATTACCTAAAACAAATAGCATTTTGAATTTTTTTCAAGATGGCAAATTAGAAAGGCTTTCTGTTTTTTCCTTCAAAATTAACACTGGAGAGACTGTGACTAAAAAACTGAAACTATAAAGCAGAAATCCAAGAAACTAAAACAGCAATAATAAACCATGAAAAACTCCTGAGATGCAGAGGCAGAATGAAAAAGAAGAGATGGAAAATAATCAGGGTGTTTCAGAAGAATATATACATGATTTTTGCAAAAATGTGCATGCTCAGTTGTGTTCAACTTTTTGTGAGCCATGGACTGTAGCCCACCAGGTTCCTCTGTCCATGCGAGTCTCCAAGGAAGAATACTGGAGGAGGTTGCCATTTACCCCTCCAGGGGATCTTCCCAATCCAGGATTGAACCCATATCTCCTATGCTCCTACATTGGCACACAGATTCTTTACTACTGAGTCACCCGGGAAGCCCTTTGGTATAGAAGTCATAAGCATAAATGAATTCTACTACATGAAGTGCCTGAATTTCTGTTCATCACAAGACTCCAAAAGGAAAGTACAAGTGCAAATCAGAGAGAATAATGTATTTCTGCAACAGATATAACAGACTAGGGACTTTTATCCAGAATATGTAGAGAATATTTCAAATTCAATAGGAAAACTACAAGTAACCTCACTCTCAGAATAGGCATACTCTTGAACACCACTTCACTGAAGGAAATATGACATGCTCATTAAATATATAAAAAATGCTCAATTTAACTACAATTCAGAGAAAGTATAAATATAAGTGTAAACTGCTTAGATACCACCAGGATGGCGACACAGAAACGTCTGATAATACCAAAGTGTTGCAAAGAAAGTAGAGCACCTGGAACTCTTACAATTACTTGTTGGAATGTAAACTGTTTCCATCAATTTGGAAAAAACTGGAAGTACCTACCAACACAGATCCCATATCTAACATATACACAGAAGTTCCTGGATGTGTTCTCAGCAGAGCTGTACACACCTGTATGCCAATATGATGTTGATAACAGCACTATTTAGAACAATGACAACAAAATAATTGAAGTCAACCTAAATGGTTATTAATAGCATAGCGCACAAATAAACTGTGATATAGTCACAGATTAGAATACTATACAGCAAGGAAAATATACAAACTGTTGCTACACTCCATGCCAGTGATAAGCCTTCCAAACACAATGGTAAGAGAAAGAAGCCAGATATAAAGAAATGCATGCTACTAGAATTCAGAGATCCAAATGGAAAATACAGTCTCAGCAAGGTACCAATTACTCCCAGGTTCTCAGACCTTTTCTACCAAATAAATGGGAGATACTCAGTTGGTGGGCACCCAAGAAAAGTTAGAAACATAGAAGAGAGAAACTTAGGTAGAAACTTAGAAGAATTAAAGTTTATAACCAGAAGTATATGAGCAAAGTTACTTCACAGAGCTTTTAAAATGCATTTTATATACTTTATAAATGAATAAATGATATTAAGGAAAAAAGAATGCAATCTGTTGTATCATTGTCTACTAACCATTTTGAAAATTTCATTAATCACACGCAAGATCTTTCTTCTCCACCTAAAATTTATATTCCTATGTATTCAAGAATGTTTAGTTATCACTTAGCTCCTTATGCAATATCACGATCCCTTTTTGCATTATACACTTGTCAAATGTAAATGGTGGTTGAAATTTAAATGTGATATTTAAGAACATTCACATCTATTCAAGTTTATTATGCCATTTAAAACTAAGCTATAGTACATTCTCTTCTAAGAAGCATTTTCAGTAAATTACAGGTCAAAGTAATTTATTTTTTTGCTCAACTAATAACCATTGCTGTCTCTGATACTTAATCAACAATTAATCTCCTAATTGCTAAACAAAGCCATCACACTACCTATAGTTCTTTCATTTATTGTTAAATAGTTCATGTGCTTTCACTGTTTTATATGCAAATAAAATATGCTTTTTAGAAATATTATGTTTACATTTATAAATGTCTTAAACTGTACATTGAATTTCACAAATATAGCATTGAAAGTACATAATGATTTTTCCTCTGCAAATATACCATAAAATTAAGTCAAATGAAATGTAAAATTTTGCAATTTTTCCAAAAAATTCTCTGTTAACATTAGGTGTTATTTATTACTATTCAGTGTTTAATGGTTGGCAAGTGTTTCTAAATGTTGTTGCCAATGAGTTAATGATTTTCTATTCTAGAAAAGCTTATATATTATAGTAAAGTGGAGCTCATTCTGTAAAGTCATAGACAATTTAATATTTTAGTAATGATGAATGGATATGAATATATTCATATAGTAACATTATGTAATTCATCAATATTTATAATGTGTCTTAAAATGTGAAGCATGTGTTGAGTAATTTCATAATGTAAGTAGTGGGATTATCATGGAAATGTCCTTCCCTCATCCAGCAAATCTTTAGTCGTCTAGTTCAAATTTAGTCAATTTAGCTATTAAACACAAATACACCCTAACTGTTAAAAAAACATGACTGTTATTTTAAAAATTCTTAACCATAAGAAATAGACAAATGGTATTAAAGTCTTGTGATGGCTCAGTTTCCCAGAAGTTTTAGAAGCAAAGGCTATAATTTCCACCATTACAGTAAGCCATTTATTCTAAAAACAGGAAGGGAATATCTATCATTTGGATATTTTAAAGCAGTCTCCCATAATACTTTCCTGATAAATGAACTGTTGCACTGCCGGACTATCATGAAGTAACTGAAAATACGGATGCTTATAATGAAAGCCATCTCTGCTAGGGAATGCCTCTCCCATATTGTGAAAAGGTTTTTCTGTTTTTGGATCCACAGTTCCCCTTAATTATAATATCAGAGGTTGTTTAGGGATTCTTTTATCCCTGAAGTTATTGGTAAAATTTATCAGAACATTTGCCCATATATTTATATTTTTTGAGTATTTATCTTCCATAGTGAATTAGTTCCAAGCATTCAAGATAATACATTTTGTCCGATTCTTACATGTGTTCTTAATGCAATGTCATGAAAGTGATGAGTAGCTCTGAAAAATCCATCCTCAGGCAGAATGTTACTCAGCAACTTTAACCTCATCTCTTGACTGATGTGATAATTTAGCAAATGAAATAAAGCAGCTAATTTTAGAAAAGGAGCACTACAGGGCTAGTACCCTTTTCAACAAGATAGATGTAGCGTTTTAGGAGATTACAAGTGGCCCCATTAAACGCTGCTTTACTTTCGTGTTTTCTGCGGTGAATTAACAGGTGGTTTCTGATGTGCTCAGGAATGATTTGTCCAGTCAGAAAGATTAGAAAAGACAACAGTGGGAGGGATAAATTGGGAGACTGGGATGGACGTACACACACACTCAGTTCAGTTCAGTAGCTCAGTCCTGTCCAACTCTGCGACCCCATGAATCGCAGCACGCCAGGCCTCCCTGTCCATCACCAACTCCCGGAGTTCACTCAGACTCACGTCCATCGAGTCAGTGATGCCATTCAGCCATCTCATTCTCTGCCGTCCCCTTCTCCTCCTGCCCCCAATCCCTCCCAGCATCAGAGTCTTTCCCAATGAGTCAACTCTTCGCATGAGGTGGCCAAAGTACTGGAGTTTCAGCTTCAGCATCATTCCCTCCAAAGAAATCCCAGGGCTGATCTCCTTTAGAATGGACTGGTTGGATCTCCTTGCAGTCCAAGGGACTCTGAAGAGTCTTCTCCAACACCACAGTTCAAAAGCATCGATTCTTCGGCGCTCAGCTTTCTTCACAGTCCAACTCTCACATCCATACATGGCCACAGGAAAATCCATAGCCTTGAGTAGATGGACCTTTGTTGGCAAAGTAATGTCTGTGGTTTTCAATATGCTATCTAGGTTGGTCGTAACTTTTCTTCCAAGGAGTAAGCGTCTTTTAATTTCATGGCTGTAGTCACCATCTTCAGTGATTTTGGACACACACACTGCTGTATATAAAATAGATCATTAGTAAAGTCTTACTGTATCCCACAGGGATCTCTACTCAGTATTCTGTAATGTGCTCGCTCAGTCGCTCAGTAGCGTCTGACTCTTTGCAGCCCCGTGGACTGTATCCTGCCAGGTTTCTCTGCCCATGGAATTTCCCAGGCAAGAAGACTAGGGTAGGTGTCATTTCCTTCTCCAGGGGATCTTCCCTACCCAGGGATCAAACCCTCCTCTTTGGCATCTCTTGCATTTTCGTTACCACTAGCGCCACCTAGGAAGCCCAGTCTGTAATGACCTATATGGAAAAATAATATAAAAATGGTATGAATAAATGTATATGTATAACCGATTTACTTTGCTGTACAGTAGAAACGAATTCAACAAACAGCATGTCTAACTGGCACAAATACTATAGCCATATATCATTTATAGGTCTTTTGCTTATATGATACAATGACAAACAATATATATTTGTGTTATTATATTTAAATGGAATGACTTGCCCTAAAAGAAGTCCTTGGTCTACCTTTTATCTGAAGTTGTGCTTTCAGAAATTCAAGGATTTAGAGAATTACTCTGTTTAATTAAAATTTTTCATTCAAGATAAACAGTACATTGCATTTAGCAATTTACATAAAAATATAAAGATGGCTTTATTTGCATATGTGAAGCAAATAGAGGTGTCATTTTTTTGAGAGTGGTTCAAAATATTTATATATATATATGTACATATATTTTTTTCCCAAAGATAAGTAAGACCAGACAAATATTTTTCATACATTAAAGAAGTCCAGCCCAACATTATTCTTTTCTATTTTGTTGAATCATGGAAACTCCTTTTGCGAGTCTAGAAATAAAAAGGATAATTCATTACTTTGTTGTTGTTGTTTTGCAGTCACTAAGTTATGTCCGACCTTTTACGACTCCATGGACACCAGGCTCCGCTGTCCTCCACTATCTCCTGGAGTTTTCTCAAATTCGTGTACTTTGGGACAGTGATGCTATCTAACCATCTCATCCTCTATTGCCTGCTTCTTTTGCCTTCAATCTTTCCCAGGATCAGGTCTATAACACTATTAAATATAACACTAGACAAGTGGATGAAATCTGAGGCTTATAAATAAAGCACAGATTCGAGCTCCAAAAATATTTTTAAAATAGGTAGCTTTTGTTTCCTACATGATCTGCTAATGTAAAACATAAATTAATATGAGATCACTAAATACATACTGATCTCAGAATGGTAAATCAGAAGGAAATTGCCTTTAAAGTATATATCAGCCTGGAATTTAGCAATAAAAGCCTGTTCTTACTTTAATCCACGTTTTTCTTTCAATGACAATCAATCTTACTAAACTGAGGCACCAAGAAAAGTATTAGGAGACTGGATAGATGGGGCAGGAAGAAAAAGAGATGGAGAGTGTAGAATACTGAAGATAAGTTTGGTTTTCTTTTCTTCAGTATTTAACTCAAAATGGCTTGTAACCAATCCCCAACTTTTATTTCACTGAAGGAAGTTAATATTGAAATATAGAAGATGACAATTCAATTGTTAGAGAGCCCGATGAGAGTACACAGTTTTCTTTGCTAAATACTTCTATATTAGCAACATCATACTAATCCTAAAAGTAGTTCCTTATTTAGCTACACTTAGTCACTAATTTTATTATAGCTTAGTTACTAAGTTTATTAGAGTTTAAGTTTATTACTAAGTTTATTAGACTCTAAGTCTATCAGAGTTTATTTCGATGTTTTAAATATAATTAACTAGTTATGTTTTGGTGCTAAAGAAATTGACTTTCTTACTTTAAACTTTTTCAGGCCTCAGGTTTTGATTGAATTTAGTAGATACCTAAGTGTTGATGAATCAATTGGTGTGAAATCATAGGAAAAAGACAGGAAGAAAGGTCTTAGTCAATGATGTGCTAAAACTTAACATTCATTTTCAGTTAAAGTAAAAGATACATAATCAAAATTCAAGCTTTTGTATAAAGTGCATATATGCTAATTCTGGAGAAGGAAATGGCAACCCACTCCAGTGTTCTTGTCTAGAAAATTCCAGGGATAGAGGAGCCTGGTGGGCTGCTGTCTATGGGGTCACACAGAGTCAGACACAACTGAAGCGACTTAGCAGCAGCAGAAGGATGCTAAGTCTCTTTAGTCATGTTCAACTCTTTGCAAACTCAAGGACTGTAGCCCACTAGGTTCCTCTGTCCATGGGATTTCTGAGGCAAGAATACTGGAGTGGGTTGCAATTTCCTTCTAAATAAAGACAAAATATCAAATATCTGTTTTATTTAATATGCTGTTTTGCAAGTTGATCATTATAAGCATGGGAATTGCCTAAACATGGTAATGATAATCTGTACTGAATTTTTTATTATTGACAAAAGTTCAGTTCAGTTCAGTCACTCAGTCCTGTCCAACACTTTGCGACCCCATGAATTGCAGCACGCCAGGCTTCCCTGTCCATCACCAACTCCTGGAGTTCATTCAGACTCACGTCCATCGAGTCAGTGATGCCATCAAGCCATCTCATCCTCAGTCGTCCCCTTCTCCTCCTGCCCCCAATCCCTCCCAGCATCAGAGTCTTTCCCAATGAGTCAACTCTTCGCATGAGGTGGCCAAAGTACTGGAGTTTCAGCTTTAGCATCATTCCCTCCAAAGAAATCCGAGGGCTGATCTCCTTTAGAATGGACTGGTTGGATCTCCTTGCAGTCCAAGGGACTCTCAAGAGTCTTCTCCAACACCACAGTTTAAAAGCATCAATTCTTCGGCGCTCAGCCTTCTTCACAGTCCAACTCTCACATCCATACATGGCCACTGGAATAACAATAGCCTTGACTAGACGGACCTTTGTTGGCAAAGTAATGTCTCTGGTTTTCAAAATGTTATCTAGGTTGGTCATAACTTTTCTTCCAAGGAGTAAGTGTCTTTTAATTTCATGGCTGCAGTCACCATCTTGCAGTATTTTGGAGCCACCCAAAAATAAAGTCTGACACTGTTTCCACTGTTTCCCCATCTATTTCCCATGAAGTGATAGGACCAGATGCAATGATCTTCATTTTCTGAATGTTGAGCTTTAAGCCAACTTTTCCACTCTCCACTTTCAATTTCATCAAGAGGCTTTTTAGTTCCTCTTCACTTTCTGCCGTAAGGATGGTGTCATCTGCATATCTGAGGTTATTGATATTTCTCCCAGCAATCTTGATTAAAGCTTGTGCTTCTTCCAGTCCAGTGTTTCTCATGATGTCCTCTGCATAGAAGTTAAATAAGCAGGTTGACAGTATACATCCTTGATGTACTCCTTTTCCTATTTGGAACCAGTCTGTTGGTCCATGTCCAGTTCTAACTGTTGCTTCCTGACCTGCATATAGGTTTCTCAAGAGGCAGGTCAGGTGGTCTGGTATTCCCATCTCTTTCAGAATTGTCCACAGTTGATTGTGATCCACCCGGTCAAAGGCTTTGGCATAGTCAATAAAGCAGAAATAGATGTTTTTCTGGAACTCTCTTGCTTTTCCATGATCCAGCGGATGTTGGCAATTTGATCTCTGGTTACTCTGCCTTTTCTAAAACCAACATGAACCTCTGGAGGTTCATGGTTCACGTATTGCTGAAGCCTGGCTTGGAGAATTTTGAGCATTACTTTACTAGCATGTGAGATGAGTGCAATTGTGCGGTAGTTTGAGCATTCTTTGACATTGCCTTTCTTTGGGATTGGAATGAAAACTGACCTTTTCCAGGCCTGAGGCCACGACTGAGTTTTCCAAATTTGCTGGCATATTGAGAGCAGCACTTTCACAGCATCATCTTTCAGGATTTGAAATAGCTCAACTGGAATTCCATCACCTCCACTAGCTTTGTCCGTAGTGATGCTTTCTAAGGCCCACTTGACTTCACATTACAGGATGTCTGGCTCTAGGTGAGTGATCACACCATTGTGATTATCTAAGTCGTGAAGATCTTTTTTGTACAGTTCTTCCATGTATTCTTGCCACCTCTTCTTAATATCTTCTGCTTCTGTTAGGTCCATACCATTTCTGTCCTTTATCGAGCCCATCTTTGTATGAAATGTTCCCTTGGTGTCTCTAATTTTCTTGAAGAGATCTCTAGTCTTTCCCATTCTGTTGTTGTCTTGTATTTCTTTGCACTGATCACTGAGGAAGGCTTTCTTATCTCTTCTTGCTCTTCTTTGGAACTCTGCAAAAATTAGAACTAATAAATTTCGATAAATTTGGATTATTTTTAATACTAATTAATAAAATAATTACATGAGTCTACAAAGAAATAAGTCTGTCATAGTGTGATAGAATGAAAAATATTTAACCTTTTAAAAATGCACCCACTTAACATTCAAAATGAAAAGGCTAAAAACAGCAAAACTTAGCCTCTAGTTTCTCCAACATTTCGTTTGCTTTCAGGGTCACAAAGTTGGTGAGAAAACATATTTGGACTATGTGTTCCTAACACACATCCACCCTCAGGCAATTGTCATCATTATCATTTTCAAGACGGGTGAAAGACAGATCGAGGTTTAAGTCAGGATATAAAAATCAGTGAATGTTTTTGTTCAAAAAATAAATAAAAGTAGTATATTTTGATGATTATTGTTAAAAGATAATTTGAAAATGACTATCACAAAGTTCTAAAAGTGAATACCTGCTGATGATTTTAACTGAAGTGTACCAGCATGATGTTATAACCACTTCAAAGGAGAATCCAAAGAAAAGGCTTTTTATAGATTAGGAACATTGGAAAGAATGTGCTAATGGAAGCAAAATTACCTTCTTCAGTTTGGGGTTGAAGGAGGACGGAGTCACTTAAACCTCTACTTGGGAGGATAGAATTTGTCTGTTTATAGACTATTTGCCTTGCATTTCTAAAAGTTTGTATAATTTCTAAAATTGCAGAATAACTCCCAGTTAGTCTGAATCAGACAGACTTCAGGAGTGTTCTCTAGACAATGCATAGTTTTCCACCAAAGCACAATTTTTTTCCTACACTCTTATCAATAGATTTTGGATATTTTAATATATATTTTAAGGAAAATTGTGTTGATTCAGAAATAGAAACAATTACGCTGTTTCTGCTACTTAATGTCTTTATAATTAAAGAAAAAATGTTACTGAAGTATAGTCTACATACAATATTATACAAGTTACAGGTGTATAATATAGTGATCCGAATTTTTAAAAGTTACTTTCCATTTATACTTATAAAATATTAGCTATATTCTCTGTGTTGTACAATATAGCATTATAACTTATTTTATACTTAATAGTCTAAACCTCTTACTCTCTTACCCCTATATTTCCCCTCTTTCTTTGCCTCTCCCCACTGGTAACCACTACCTTGTTTTCTATATCTGTGAATCTGCTACTTTTTTGGTATACTCACTACTTTGTTGTATCTTTTAGACTCCAAGTGTAAGTGATATTACACAGCATTTGTCTTTCTTGGTCTGACTTATTTCACTTAGTATTATACCCTCCAAGACCCTCCATGTTCCTGCAAATGGCACTATTTTCTTCTTTTTTATGGTTGAGTTGTATTCCATTGTATATATGTACCACTTTTTCTTTATCCATTCATCTGTGGACCTAGAGAACACTCTTGTGGTTATCAAGGGGTAGGTGGGCTGGGGGAGGGATGGATTGAGAGTTGGTAGAGGAACCAGAGATCAAATTGCCAACATCTGTTGGATCATAGATAAAGAAAGAGAGTTCCAGAAAAATATCTACTTATGCTTTATTGACTATGCCAAAGCCTTTTACTATGTGGATCACAACTGCGGAAAATTCTGAAAGAGATGGGAACACCAGACCACCTGACCTGCCTCCTGAGAAATCTGTATGCAGGTCAAGAAGCAACAGTTAGAACCAGACATGGTTCCAAATTGGGAAAGGACTAGGTCAAGGCTGGATATTGTCACCCTGCTTATTTAACTTGTATGCAGAGTACATCATGAAAAATGCTGGGCTGGATGAAGCATAAGCTGGAATCAAGATTTCTGAGAGAAATATCAATAACCTTGGATATACAGATGGCATCATCCTTATGGGAGAAAGTGAAGAAGAACTAAAGAGCATCCTGATGAAAATGAAAGAGGAGAGTGAAAAAGTTGGCTTAAAACTCAACATTCAAAAAATGAAGATCATGGCATCCGGTTCCATCACTTCATGGCAAATAGATGGGGAAACAATGCAAACAGTGACAGACTTTATCTTCTTCTGCTCCAAAATCACCGCCGAAAGTGACTGCAACCATGAAATGAAAAAATGCTTACTCCTTGGAAGAAAAGCTATGACAAACCTAGACAGCTTATTAAAAAGCTTAGACATTACTTTACTGACAAAAGTCTGTCTAGTCAAAGCTATAGTTTTTCCAGTGGTCATGTATATATGTGAGAAAGCTCAGCTTTCTTTATTGACAAAGAATTGATGTTTTTGAACCATGGTGTTGGAGAATAGTCTTGAGTGACCCTTGGACTGCAAGGAGATCAAATCAGTCCATCCTAAAGGAAATAAGTCCTGATATTCATTGGAAGGACTGATGCTGAAGCTGAAACTCCAATACTTTGACCACCTGATGCGAAGAACTGACTCATTGGAAAACACCCAGATGCTGGGAAAGATTGAAGGCGGGAGGAGAAGGACACGACAGAAGATGAGATGGTTGGATTGGCATCACCGACTCGATGGACTTGAGTTTGAGCAAGCTCTAGAAGTGGATGATGGACCGGGACTCCTGGTGTGCTTCAGTCCATGGGGTCACAAAGAGTCAGACATGACTGAGTGACTGAATTGAACTGAACTGGTTACACATAGAATGGATGGATAACAAGGTACTACAGTATAGCACAGGGAACTAAATTCAATGTCCTGAGATAAATCATAATGGAAAAGAATATAAAGAAACTGAGTTACTGTTTTGTACAGCAGAAATTAACACAGTATATATTAACTATATTCAATCTATAAAAGAAAAAAAATGAATCTACTGAGCAAAACTAGAGTTGGAGTCAAATTTCTTTTAAAAAATATGAGAATTTATTTTACATATTAAAAATATAATTGTCCATGTATATATTCAAGAAAAGACATTCAAGTGTTTGGATTCTTTAAATATGTATATTTTGTGTGATTTGTAAGCACAGTGTTGGAGACAGCAGTTTAGTAAGAAATGTAGTTAAAATGGTTTATTTGCAGTTGCAAACATATATAGAATGAATAAACAGCCCAGTTCTACAGTATAGCGCAGTGAACTGTATTCAATATCCTCTGATAAGCCATATGGAAAATAGCATTAAAAAGTATATATACACAAGTATAACTGAATCATTTTGCTGCACAGCAGAATGAAAACACAACATTGTAAATCAACTATACTTCAACAAAACATTTTTTTTTTTTTGCTAAAAAAAAGAAAAAAAAGATTTATTTGTTTAGTTTGGGGGATTTATCAGTGTATTTGTAGACTGCTGTGTTGTGTTTTGTGTGGTTAAATGGAGGGTTTTGCCAGCAATGTCCTTGATTAGATAAAAGGGAAGAAATAGATGAAAGATTTATTAAATATATGTTGCATTATTGGTTACATCTGGTCCCAGGACTTTTGTATAAAGAACGCCATAACCTAAAAACTCTGCAGATAGACAGAAGTATTCTAGTACCCTCACATATTAATTTTGACTTCCTGCCTTCATAATTTATTTCTGATGTTTCCTTTTTACTTTTTAGAATAAAACTTTTAATGTCTACCTTCCTATTTTCAGTTTGTTGTTGTTCCCTCCAAAAATGAGACAGTATGATGAAAAGAGTTTGGAATGATCTGAGATAAGAACATTACTAAGGACGTGTCACAGAATATGGGATAAAAGATTAAAGGGAATTTTCTTAGCATGTATCACAAAACACAAAAGTGTGTTTTTATTCATCTTATTCTATCATTCTAGCCTCATAAAGCAGCATAGCAAAACAGGACCTCCCATCTTCTGCTGAGAATTAGATGATACTGTGACCACTAAATTATAGAATTTCTATGCAAAATAGCTTAACTCACGCATAAAAGATCTTCCTTTTAAATTAAAACACAGATACAAATTCACGTAAAATAAGGCAAATATTTGAAATCCCACAGAGCAATTCATCTAGTTAGATTATTAGAAACTTTCAGTAGGGATTGTCATTAAGTTTCTTATTTTAAGGGTTTTCTGTTCAATGTATACAAACTATGTGTACACTAATAGACTGACTTATACATTTTCAAGGTCACTGCCAACATCAGTAGCACTTTTACCATGAATTTTATGGGCCATTCTGCTTATGGTTCATTTGTTGCAATTCAAACTGATTTTCAACATTTACTGTGACTGAAGGGGAAAGAACATACAGAGATGAATTTTCCCAAAATCTTTCAATTAAACAAACTTCCTTTAGAGGGAGCACACTTATTAATTATCACAGAACAGAGATCTTCAAAAATAACGACTTTGCAAAGTAACTTGGTTTTCAGAAGTTCCTGTCAGATTGCTTTTCTGGAAATTGGCCCTCGTTTTATTTCCTTTTTGGGACAATACTTTGATCCATCAGAAAACCAAAGCTCACTCATAAAAAATATTTATCATAATTTTATAATCTGATCGTAAGGAAATGAAAGCAAGCAACATAGAAACAGCTGGACTTTTTAAAATGCAGAGTATAGTAGTGTGTGCTCAGTCCTGTCTGACTGTTTTGTGACCCCAGGGACCATAGCCAGTCAGGCTCCTCTGTGCATAGGATTTCCCGGGCAAGAATCCTGGAGTGGGTTTCCATGACCTCTTTCAGGGAATCTTCCCGACCAAGGGATGGAACTTGCATCTCTTAACATTTACCTCCATTGGTGGGCAGATTCTTTATCACTAGCGCCACCTGGGAAGCCGTATTCTATGTATCAAGTGTTGGTCACTCAGTGGTGCCTGACTCTTTGAGACGCCATGGACTGTAGCCCACCAGGCTCCTTTGTCCATGGGATTCTCTAGGGAAGAATACAGGAGTGGGTTACCATTTCCTTCTCCATTTCTCCAGGGAATCTTCCCGACCCAGAGATCGAACCTGGGTCTCTTGCACTACAGGCAGCTTCTTTACTGACTGAGCTACAGGGGAAGCCCCTATTCTATGTATATTCACTTCTAAATTTAAAAGTCCCAATTTAAGAGCATTCTAAAATATGAGCTATATGTAATAATGTATTTATCACCTCTAATTAGCTTTTTCACAGTAATTTCATAATTCATCAGTTATGCCTGGGACATCTCATCATAAGTTCAACAGAACCGCTCAGTTGTCAGATGTGGCACAAATTTGTACTTAGGTAGAAGCGGCTTTACTTGAAAATTATTGCAATTGCCGTAGTGAACACACTTTGTGAACACATTTTGACCATAAGAATATAAGAACCTGCAGAAAAGGCTTATTGGATGAGTACATAGTATGACCACAGCTGAGCAGGAAATGTTTTACTTTGCAGTCAGCTGATATTGACAGGACCAGAAGGCTTATCTCACTGCAAGGGCTTGTGGGGAGGATAGAATCCTGATTAAATTTTGATCAATCATATTAGCAGGCATTAGTCTAGATTGGAGGAAGACAAAAAATGTTTGACAAGTCATTCATGAAACAAAGACTGGGAATTTGTAGGATCTGTCTATTGCCTTGTTGTAGGAAACAAGGAGGCCATCAGCAAATCTTAATTATGTCCTGTGGGTAAGGATGGTTCTTTGCAGTGTTTCCAGGAAATTAGAATGATGGATGATTTTCCTCACCCCTTCCTGTTTTTTTCTTTCTTTCTTTCTTTTTTTTTTTTTTACAAGACCATAGGGTATAGATAAAGTTCAACATAGTAACATTGTGCTTCTTAAACATATTATATTACAGCTGGCCTTTCATATCTGTGGGTTCCATCCATATTTTCCAGAAAGTGTCAAAAAGCAGAACTTGAATTTGTTGCACACCAGCAACTATTCACATAGAATTTACATTGTATGTAGGTATTATAAGTAATTTAGAGATGATTTAAAGTAAAGCAGAGGATTGTGTAGGTTCTGTGTAATTACTAAGCCATTTTATATAAGAGACTTGAACATCTATGGGTTTTGGTGTTCACAGGGTTCTGAATCAAACCCCCACAGATGCTGAGGGGTGACTACACAAATATTTGCCTTTGTTTATTTAAAGATTTAAAGAAGTCCCTGATGGCTCAGATGCTAAAAGCATCTACCTACAATGTGGGAGATCCGGGTTTGATCCCTGGATTGGGAAGATCCCCTGGAGAAGGAAATGGCAACTCACTCCAGTACTCTTGCCTGGAAAATTCCATGGATGAAGGAGCCTGGTAGGCTAGGTAGGTTACAGTCCATGGGGTCACACAGAGTCAGATACAACTGAGCAACTTCACTTTCACTTTTCATTTAAGGATTTTTTCTTTTTTTTGAAAGAACAGTGGAATATATTTTTTCACAAATTAAACACTGCAGGGCTTTTAGGTTTCTCCCGCTCCCCCTCTCCCCCACCAGTCTTACTCTCACTCTCATTTTTTATTTACTTTTCTCTTATGTTTGATATCCTTGTTGCCAATGTTACATTTTCTATTCTTAGTTTTCCAATGAGACCAAGCAGAGAAAGTCTTAATTTTTGCGAAGTGTTACACTTCTATCTCAAAACTTTATGTCCACAACTTTCTCTAATGCTAGACATAATAAGGTGGCCCAGAGGTCAAGAATCATCTGCCAGTGCAGGAGACTTGGGTTTGATCCCAGGCTCACTGAGATCCCCTGGAGAGGGAAGCGGCAACCCACTGCAGTATTCTTGCCTGGGAAATCCCACGTACAGAAGAGCCTGGTGGACTACAGTCCATTGGGCTGCAAAAGAGTCAGACATGACTTAGTGACTAAACAGCAACCACAAAAATAATTTTTTTTATCTAATCCAAGGAAAGTCTAGTAATATCGACTTTGTACTGGGACTTGTATTTTCCAGTGTGAGACCTGAAAGCCAAGTAAAGAGGAAGTCATTCTGAGATAGAGAATGCTAAAATGATATTTTATTCCAGTATTTGGTAAATGTTTCTGCACTTGTTAGGTATGTAATGGACACTATTTTGGGGGGAGTGACAGTATTGATAGCAACACTGTGAGGATAATGTGATAATCACAGGACATATTATAGCTTAATTGAGTCAGGTTTTGGTTGCTGAAGGATGGATGTAGAAAAAAAATGTGGAGTTATACTTAATGCAATTTTATGGATATTGGATTCATTTCTTGCCAAGAAAATGCCTTCCTTTCCTGCTAAATTCTGTACATGATAGTCACAGTTGGAGGAAACTACAAATACTTCAGGGAAATATAACACCTTGAGTTAATGATAAGCAAATAAAGCGTTATAGACACATGAACAAACATATAGAGACAACTTGATTGCAATGTACTTTCGACTACAACATTAAATAGGAAAAAATGGTTTGATTTTTGGAATCAGAATTTGTTCCATCATTTACTAGCTGTGTGTGTGCACTAACTTGTATTCAACTCTTTGCCACCCCATGGACTTGAGCCTGCCAGTCTCCTCTGTCCATGGAATTTTCCAGACAAGAATACCTGAGTAGGTTGCCATTTGCTCCTCCAGGGGATCTTCCTGACCCAGCGACCAAACCTGCATCTCCAGCATCTCCTGCATCAGCAAGTGGATTCTTTACCACCTGGAAAGCCTGAGTTGCTCTGTAAGTCTGGATAATTTGCATAACATTTAATACACATTTTCCTAATTTCAAAATGAATATATCACACTCTTCACAAGGTTATTTGAGTTTATAAAAGGGTATCAATATATGTTAATATATGCCTTTCCATATTTTTCTCATTTTCAACTTGACAGGCTGGCATTTGATCACTAATAATCATTAGAATAGATGGGAAGCATGTTAGATGCTTCCAGGCTTCTGATAATTAAATCAAGATTTACATGTTTTTTTAATTGGGAGAAATAGAAACCATAATAATTTCTCTGAATAGTCCAACCTTACACCACTCTTGCTTTTGAACTGCGGTGTTGGAGAAGACTCTTGAGAGTCCCATGGACTGCAAGGAGATCCAACCTGTCCATTATAAAGGATATTAGAAAGAATGATGCTAAAGCTGAAACTTCAGTACTTTGGCCACCTCATGCAAAGAGTTGATGCATTGGAAAAGACTCTGATGCTGGGAGGGATTGGGAGCAGGAGGAAAAGGGGACGACAGAGGATGAGATGGCTGGATGGCATCACTGACTCGATGGGCGTGGGTTTGGGTGAACTCCAGGAGTTGGTGATGGACAGGGAGGCCTGGCGTGCTACAAGTCATGGGGTTGCAAAGAGTCAGACACAACTGAGCAACTGAACTGAACTGAACTGACACCACTCTTTTAGTATGACTTGAAATTCCCTAATAGAGATTTTTTGGGAAAATTAACTTCAATAATTTTAGATTACAAGATAAGAGAATTAATACTAGAAAATCTTGCATGAACTAAATATCCTCTGAAATTGGATATTGTTTACATTTTTTCTGTAGGCAAGTGAAAGTGAAAGTTGCTCAGTCATGTCCAACTCTTTGTGTCCCCATGGACTATACAGTCCATGGAATTCTCTAGGCCAGAATACTGGAGTAGGTTTCCATGCCCTTCTCCAGGGGATCTTCCCAACCGAGGGATCAAACCAAGGTCTCCTGCGTTGCAGGCGGATTCTATACTAGCCGAGTCACAAGGGAAGTCTGTACGCAAGAGTCACTGAGAAACAGGCTGAGGATTAGAAATATGATGACTTGAGGTTTTTGAGTCGTTAGGATATCATTTGGGGAGAAGGCAATAGCACCTCACCCAAGTACTCGTGCCTGGAAAATCCCATGGACGGAGGAGCCTGGTAAGCTGCAGTCCATGGGATTGCGAAGAGTTGGACATGACTGAGCGACTTCACTTTCACGTATGGGAGAAGGAAATGGCAACCTACTCCAGTGTTTTTGCCCGGAGAATCCCAGAGACAGCGGAGCCTGGTGGGCTGCCACCTATGGAGTCGCACAGAGTCGGACACGACTGAACCGACCTAGCAGCAGCAGCAGCAGGATATCATTTCTCTCCTCCCAAATGATTTTCTCTAAATGTTATTATTTCCAAATTCCCTTTGCCCCATGCTTTCTACTATTGTTTCCTTACATGTGTATTTTGCAACTGTGGAGAAACATATTTATCTTACTTATAAATTAATTCATTCCTGATGAATATGCTGTCATCAGCTCCTTCATCCTATCAATATATTGAGAATGCCTACTCACTGAAGTAGTAAAGAAGGGATCACCTAATGGGTTAAAGAAGAGTTAAATTAACTACTAATGTTAAATAAGTTTAAATCAACTATTAATAGTGAATAAAGATGGAAACCTGCCAGAAACTTGTTCTTGGACTGTCCAGCCTTCAGAACAGTGAGAACATAAATTTCTGTTGTCAAAATCACCCAGACCGTGGTATTTGTCTTTCTACTCTGATGCTGGGAGGGATTTGGGGCAGGAGGAGAAGGGGACAACCCAGGATGAGATGGCTGAATGGCATCACGGACTCGATGGACGTGAGTCTGGGTGAACTCCAGAGATGGTGATGGACAGGGAGACCTGGTGTGCTGCGATTCATGGGGTTGCAAAGAGTCGGACATGACTGAGCGACTGAACTGAACTGAACTGAACTGAACTGAAAGGCAGACCAAACTGATTAAGAAAATTGCTAACAAGTTAGTTCAAAACTTGGTCATTAAAAAAATAAAAATCACATTATTTGCTGTGGGATTTGGAGGTCAATAATTTGGGCAGGAGTACCAGTCACAAGTCCTCTGTACTCTCATCCTCTGAAGGCATGACTGGCCTAGCCTCTAATCAGGCTCACTCCTGAGGCTGGCGATGGATGTGGTTACAGGCTGAGACTTTAGCTATGTTTCCTACTAGATTAGAGTGACTACAGGGGGTCTCTGAAGCTCTGCATTTAAGGATATTTGCAGTTTATATCCTGGCTATCTTTTCCCAGACCCTGATGCAGGGAAAGATTGAGGGCAGGAGAAAAAAAGCAACAGAGGATGAAATGGTTGGTTGGCATCACCAACTCAATGGACTTGAATTTGAGCAAACTCTGGGAGATAGTGAAGAACAGGGAAGCCTGGCATGCTGTAGTCCATGGGGTTTGCAGAGTCAGATATGACTTAGCTACTGAACAACACCACATTTTCCCAGAGTCAATTTTCAGAAGAACTGGGTAGAATCTTCAAAGCTTTCCTGATCAGCCTCAGAAGTCACCCAGCATTCCTTGGCTCCATTCCATTGTTCAAAACAGTCAAAAGCCAATCAGGACTCAAAGGGAAGAAATATAGACCCCACCACATCTCAGAGAGAGAGTTGGTAAAAGTTTATAATTTATGGTCCTAACACACACACACACACACACACACACACACGTGCGCGCCAGAGAGTAACTAAGCCCATGAGCCAAAACCATTGAGGCCTGAGTGTCTAGAGCCTGTGCTCTGCAGCAACAGAAGCCACAGCAAGAAGTCCGAGCACTGCAGCTAGAGAAAGCCCATATACAGCAGTGAAGACCCACTGCAGTCAAAACAAATAAGTAAACAAAAAATTTTATAAAATGTCTTATGTAAGTAAAGTTAATTCTGGAGGGTGCAGTTGGAGAAAACAGCAGCTATCTAAAAGACTAATATAAGCAAGGTGAAAAGACAGCCTTCTGAATGGGAGAAAATAATAGCAAATGAAGCAACTGACAAACAACTAATCTCAAAAATATACAAGCAACTTATGCAACTCAATTCCAGAAAAATAAACGACCCAATCAAAATGGGCCAAAGAACTAAATAGACATTTCTCCAAAGAAGACATACGGATGGCTAACAAACACATGAGAAGATGCTCAACATCACTCATTATCAGAGAAATGCAAATCAAAACCACAATGAGGTACCACTTCACACCAGTCAGAATGGCTGCGATCCAAAAATCTGCAAGCAATAAATGCTGGAGAGGGAGTGGAGAAAAGGGAACCCTCCTACACTGTTGGTAGGAATACAAACTAGTACAACCACTTTGGAGAACAGTGTGGAGATTCCTTAAAAAATTGCAAATAGAACTGCCATATGACCCAGCAATCCCACTGCTGGGCATACACACCAAGGAAACCAGAATTGAAAGAGACACGTGTACCCCAATGTTCATCTCAGCACTGTTTATAATAGCCAGGACATGGAAACAACTTAGATGTCCATCAGCAGAGGAATGGGTGGGAAAGCTGTGGTACATATACACAATGGAGTATTACTCAGCCGTTGAAAAGAATACATTTGAATCAGTTCTGTTGAGATGGATGAAACTGGAGCCGATTATACAGAGTGAAGTAAGCCAGAAAGAAAAACACCAATACAGTATACTAACACATATATATGGAATTTAGAAAGATGGCAATGATGACCCTGTATGCAAGACAGCAAAAAAGACATAGATGTGTATAGCAGACTTTTGGACTCAGAGGGAGAGGGAGAGGGTGGGATGGTTTGGGAGAATGGCATTGAAACATGTATACTATCATGTAAGAATCGAATCACCAGTCTATGTCCGATGCAGGATACAGCATGCTTGGGGCTGGTGCACGGGGATGACCTAGAGGGATGTTGTGGGGAGGGAGGTGGGAGGGGGATTCATGTTTGGGATCGCATGTACACCCGTGGTGGATTCATGTCAATGTATGGCAAAACCAATACAGTATTGTAAAGTAAAATAAAGTAAAAATAAAAAAAAAAAAGAAAAAGACAGTGAATAAAAATTGGACACAAGTTAGATAAAAATGATTGGTTAAAATGTTGTCTAATAAGCTTTATATTCCATCCACGTCATGTCCTTTCCTACCATCTTATATGAATTAAACCACTTATATGAACATAACCAATGAGGAGTTCATTCTAAAGGAGATCAGCCCTGGGTGTTCTTTGGAAGGAATGATGCTAAAGCTGAAACTCCAGTACTTTGGCCACCTCATGCGAAGAGTTGACTCATTGGAAAAGACTCTGATGCTGGGAGGGATTGGGGGCAGGAGGAGAAGGGGACGACAGAGGATGAGATGGCTGGATGGCATCACAGAATTGATGGATGTGAGTCTGAGTGAACTCTGGGAGTTGGTGATGGACAGGGAGGCCTGGCGTGCTGCGATTCATGGGGTGACAAAGAGTAGGACATGACTGAGTGGCTAAACTAAACTGAACTGAACTGAACTGAATGAGGAGTTTGGAGCACGTCACCCCAGGATATGACATATTGACTATTTTGAATTAAAGCCACTTGAGAAACAAGATGCAAGAAGGGCTCTCTGACCGCCCCCACCATTTTATTCCTGAAAGCAGCATGAAATGTTCTGTAAGAAAGATGTCCTCCATATGCTAGAAGGAAGCAAAGTACTATCCTTATTATCAAGGACAAGCAGGTAGAGACTGAGAGCATTCTATACCTATACAAACAGAGCTTATTACAGGAATCCTTATCATCTAGCTTTGCCACAAAACTTAGTTATTTTACCTTAATAGTCTATCTCTGTTCAACATTCTATAAAAACATGTAGTTTCTCCCATTTCTTTGAGTCTTTTTTCCTTATGAGAGCTCCCATGTCGCAGAAGACTTAGTATAAATTTTGCATGATTTTCTCCTGCTGACCTGTTTTATGTCAGCTTAATTTTTAGACCCAGTCAAAAAACCCTAAAAGGGTGGAGATAGAAATGTGCTTCCCCTACACTATCAAATTAAATTTCTCCAATTAATATATTTCGTTACATGTTTCTTATATACAAATATTAATATCTGGAGAAAAATGTTACAGGACACAGGCAAGGGTTTTAACAGTCAGAAAAATAGAAGATATTTAGAAAACATTTTGAATGCAGCTAAATTAATTTTATGGACCCTTCTAATAATGCACTCTAATTTTTCTGTTATAAGCCTTCCAAAATATATTATTTTTAATATGTAATTTCATTAAGATATGAAATAAACTGAGTTTATCTCTTCAATAAGTCTCTTAAAATCTGGCATTACCCTCCTGAGAACTTTTTGAACAAAATCTGATAAATATGAAGTCAAAGTCAGATATTAATAGCTGTATGTGATTATATTTTCATGTGTACACAATTTTATTTTATACCTAAGAGATTTTAGTAATGAACACAAAGGTATCCAGGTGACAATACAAGAATCAATAAACGAATTTACTTCACTTCTATTAAAACAACAATTTAAAGGATGTGCTAATGGTGAAAAATCAAGTGAGTTCTTAAATTAATTAACCTCAAACATAATTCTTATTCTAAAGTTATACTGCCTGTCACTTGGCAGTTATTAAGGCAAAGCAATTAATGTAATAGTTTAAAAAAAATGAAATGAGATATTCTTTTCTTTAATTCGTTATATTGTTTGGCTTCTCAACCACTACACTGATGATTTTTAGTATATCAGAGAAAGAACAGTTATGGCTATAATAATAAATTTATTGCTCGGTGTTTAACTGTCAATTTTGACCCTTTCTTATTTAATATTGTGATTAAGGTCTGATCAGTGAAAGTTTGCCAGAGAGGAAAAGGCTCTAATAGTTTATTTGTACATGTCAAGAAGAAGAAAAAATATATAGCATATTAACACATATATATGGAATCTAGAAAAATGGTACTGATGAACCTATTTGCAGGTGCAGATGCAGATTTAGAGAATGGAGTTTGGACACAGAGGGGGAAGGAGAGCGGGATGAATTGAGAGGGTAGCATTGACATATATGCACTACCACGTGTGAAGCAGGTAGCTAGTGGGAACCTGCAGGGCAGCTCAGGGGAGCTCAGCTCAGTGCATTCCGGTACCTAGAGGGGTGGGTGGGGGCAGGTGGGAGGGAGGCTGTAGGGGGAGGGGATATATATATATATATACATGCAGCTGAATTGCACAGCAGAAACTTAATACAGCATTGTAAATCAGTAGATAAAGTTAAATCAATCTATATAAAAAAGGAAGTAATCCCAGTAAACACAGGTGAGAGGTTTTTACTGCACCAACCCACCATACCAGACCCTGACTCTTTGTTTCTTACCAACAATATTCCAGTGTTATTTAGGGAAGTCTCTAAGTCTGTCCTCAGCAGTAAATCACCATCAACTCTTAGCCAGTCATGACAACTGCTCATTTCCCCAGCTTTTTGAGGGAGGTTGGCAGTAACACAAGACAGTGCAGTCCAGGGATGTGTAAGGAGCTATTTGTCAAGAACTTCCAAGGAAAAATTGGTTGTGTCCAGGTAAAAGAATAGTTGCTCTATCTCATAATATCTCAGCTTCCTTCTTTGGAAAGTGGTTGTGTGTGGAAACTTTCATAATGAGACAATGTGCTTAAGGCAAAATAGTCAGTGCCTATATTAAGGCAGACCAGAAAAATGGGGGACAATGCGAGCAAGGACCAAGCCATAGAGTTATTAGGTGAGAAAAAGAAATCTTTGTTGGTGTCACTGTTGTGCGGTTTCCACTAACAGCAGCCTAAGACTTTCCTAATGGAGCCCTCAAGGGGAAGGTCCAAAAATACAAAATTCGATGTTATGAAGAAAGCAAGAGGCACCTTCTGTATTCCACACTCTGGCTCATTCACTGGCAGGCAGTAGGAAAAAACTATTATTTAACAAAAGCAAACACTGAGAGGATTAGGTTCCCAATTTTTCCCATGTTAGTGTTAATTATTCTCTTCTAGACACATGGGCAAGAATGTTGTCAAAGTCTGTATTAAGGTTGGTTTCTCCTTACTTGAGGCAATTGCTTGAATTGCTCAGGGCAGAGGCTATTAAGCTAAGGGCGAGAGGCATGGCAGAGCTCAGAACCCAGTGAGCTGGGTTAAAAAAAAAAAAAAAAGTCAGTCTTGTAGACTGTAAACTTTCAAATTAATCAGAAGCAAATATCGGGGAATCTCAATAAATGATTGCAACAATGTTGATTGAAAATCTTTAAGTCTGAACAGCTAACAAATATGAATTTCCACCTCCCTTAAACAACTGTTCAGCTACCCACTCCAGTGTTCTAGCCTAGAGAATTCCATGGACTGTACAGTCCAAGGGGTTTCAAAGAGTCAGTCATGACTGAGTGACTTTCACGTTACTAAACAACTCGTAGCTTCCAAATCTGCACTATTAGGCAATGGAAACTGAAAAGGCGACATCCTATTCAATTCCAATTCACACATGAACATAGAGGAAGATGGAGTAATAACCTCTTCTCCCAGAAAGTGGGTCCCTGACATAGAAAACCAAAGTCAGATTCTCAGAAATGAAGGTCTAGTTCATTTCGTGAGGCAAGCAATCCAGACCAGCTGAAGTAGAGGGTGGAAAACAAAACAAAACAAAACACAATGAACATTAATTAGCTTGAGCGCTAGCTGTTGGAGCAAGAGCTATAGCTTAGTTTGCTGTAAGCTCTTTTTAAAAAAACATTTTAAACTTTTATCTTGGAGTATAGCTGATTAACAATTATGTTACAGTTTCAAGTGCGCAGCAGAGCAACTCAGCCATACATACACATGTATCCATTCTCCTCCAACTCCCATCCCATCAAGGCTGCCATATAACATTGAACAGATTTCCCTATGTTATACAGTTCAGTCCTTATTGATGAACCATTTTAAATATAGCAGTGTGTACACGGAAGCTTTTTTACAGTGTTTTTAGAATTTTTTTTTTTTAAAGAGCTACATCTTTTGAATGTTTTGGGCTTTATGAGTCTCTATCACAGATTCTTCTTCCTTCCCTACCTCCTCCCAGACTCAAATCCTTAAATATGTGAAAACTATTACTTAGAGACACACAGAAACAGTCCTGTGGTCTGGGTTTGGCCAGAGGCCAAAGTTGTTTGCTAAAACTTGATTTAGATTGCAATCAGCAACAACCTTGAAGATTTGGATCTTTTTCAGAGGAAAAAGGTCAAGGAATGCTATTTCAGAGTGAAGTTCTAATATCTTAGGAGTATATAAGTGTATCTGTCTTTATGCAAATAGTCAGCTGAACCAAATTCAGTTTATGCATGAATCCTTTCCTCCTGGGCAGAATGGGCTTTTAAAGGATAACACCCATCTGGGGTTGTGGGGCTGGATGCTAGTTTTCCTGTATATGTTGCTAGAGATGAGGATGTTGCTACTAGCAGTAATTTTAAGGTCCTGCATCACTCATTATCAACCACTCTCATCCAGGCACAGGCGCAGTACCCTCTTCTCAGTCCCCACGGAGAAGCTTCTTGCAGTGTCTCTGTAAAGTCTGGCAAGAACGGGTAGTTAGCTTATCTTGCTGCTGTGGCCAGTTCTGGAACAAATCCTCTAATAAGTTTCTCTCTTTCCCTGCCTCACTTCCCTGTCTGCTCACTCTGGCTTCCCTGGGATTAAATCCTCCCCAGGAAATTATCATCACATAAACAATGGCCTTAGATTTTGTTTGTGAGAATATCCAGATGAAAACCATAGTCAAAAGTCCCCCGAACTGAGTCCCAGTCATATTGCAGAGATTTAGCGTATAGATTTAGCGGATAAATCAATCCCACTGTACAGCGAAAGTCTGCAGGGGAGAGGAAGGAGAAGAGATCAGATGCCAATATTCTCAGTTCCTGCATTTTCCCTTCTAGATGATTCTTATATTGCAAGGAAGGAAAAAAACATACACTGTTGGAGAGGAAAGCCGGCAACAAAGGAGGATGACAGCACCACTTAAAATTTCCAATTTAGGAAGAAAACTGCCCAGCACATTCTCCTGGTTTAGGATGTGGAAAGCAAAGCGTGATATGTTTAGAGAAACAGAGAAGTCCTAAGACTGACCCCTTTCCCTCACTTTCTCCACCGCTTTGTGTGTGTGTGTGTGTGTGTGTGTGTATGTGTGTGTGTGTGTGTGTGTGTGTGTTTGTGTAATCAGTTGCTCAGTCCTGTCTGACTCTCTGCGACCCCAAGGACTGTAGCCTACCAGGCTCCTCTGTCCATGGGACTTCCCAAACAAGAATACTGAAGTGGGTTGCTATTTCCTTCTCCAGTGTATCTTCCTGACCCAGGGATCAAACCTGCATCTCCTCTGTCTTTTGCATTGGCAGGCAGATTATACTAGCAAACTGATTATAAACAAACCAGCTCTTTCTCTATGTTCATTACAGGAGCCTGGGTGTGATATTGAGCAGGACTCTGTGGGGTTCCTGGGCACAAAAGCCTTTCTGTGTTCCCCATTACATTGATTACAGGAAATAGGCTTCATTCAGCCTCCATGACCTTCCCTGAGTTCCAATGGGCTGATTCAAACAGTTGCTAATTAGGGAAGGGGTGGGGGGATGCACAAAGCAGGAATAGGCAAGAAACAATAGGACAGCCGTGGGCAGGGTCCTGTTTCCAGCTCAAGGGACATACATAACAATATCTTTGAGCTGTTTAGTACATACTGAAACCCCTGCAGGGTGGGAGAAGTTAACAGTATGCTGCCCACAAGCACACAGACCCCAGAAGGGTTGGAATCAGAAGACAGAGTATGCTGACTCCCAATTATCTCACCAACAACGTATCAGAAAAATGTCCATGAGCTGATCACAGCTTCATTGAACCATTCCTACAAAACTCCTCACTATCCTCTCTAGGTTGGGACACACCATTTTGAGGGCTTAGCCCACTGTTGCCCTCTTTGCCTGCCAAAGCAACAAAGCTATCTTTTTCTACTTACCTGAAACTACTGTCTCCAAGATATAATTCAATGGTGGGGTACAGAACCACATTTGGGTTCAAAAGAATAGCATTTATGGTCAATCTATAGGCCAACAGAGCAAGGCTATGTGGAATTCCGGATAAGTAGTCAGGCAGCCTTAAGAGAGCCAGCAGCAGAAAGGAGTTTATGTTCACAAGAAGTGACCACTGCTTCTTAACACAATATTTATTTTTTAATCCATGCTTCAATTCCAACTGTGTGATATATATGTATACTGACAGCAAACATATTTTTCTAGGATACGGGACTTAAAACAGTTCCCCAGTATTGGAAAAATGTCAATATTTCATATTCTATAATAAATATTATCAGTAAAGAAATTTGTCACAGTAACTGAAATGTGTTTCTACTTCTTTCAATTAAGAAATCATTTCAATTAAAGTTTCAGAACACACTTTACTTCTAATTCTCTTAGTGCATTTTTGTATGCAAAACATTTTCTTCATTTTTTTAGGCTTTCAACATCATTATGTTGGATTTAAGCAAACTGTATTGAGTTATCAGAGAAGCAGGTGACAGAACAAAAACCTCCCCCGTCAGTGAGAGACTAGTATACATTCCTGACTTACTCTGAACATTAGATAGCTTTAAAACAAGTTAAGAATGAATAAAGGATGGTCTAAGAGGCAGAATAATTTTTGTAAAGTGCAGCCAAGAATGTCTCTTTCTATAATAGCTATCGAATTTACAAACACAATTAAGGAGCGCTACTCGCTCATGCATCAATTGGACTTGAAGTCTTTACTGAAAACTCCCATTAGCGTCAAAACAAGAAATAAGAGCAAGTTTTACTAACATTGTTAGATTTTTCTACTGTAAGGAGGATGGTAGTAAAATTCTGTTGAATGTATCAATGTGGTATTTTTTAACCAAATATTATAGATACAGCATGTTTACAATATTCATTCACGCTGATGTTCACTTTTGCCTAAGAACACACCCCACCAAAGGGGAAAATGTATATGCTACGCAATGTAGGGAAAAAAGGCCCAAATATAATTAGCATTCATTTTTATTTAGTTACTTATTTCCATTCTATTTTCAAATCCATAATATCAACTTAAAGAAATTTCGTGTATTTTTATTAAAGCATTGATAAAACCTAAAGAGGAATTTCACTTTCCAATATTTGAATATATATGAGGGGAAGGGAGAGGACCAGAAGATAGATAAGAATGTCATAATGTCTAAATATTCAAAGCTAACTGGGGGAAATGAAAACCCTGAAATATATGAAAGAATAAATGACATAATACATAATACATGATACATGATGAGAGGAATGCCTTTTATTTTCCATAAGTGCATATTGTAATTCAAAGTGAGAGCTAAAAGATGTCAAATACCTTCCCTGAAAATCTCACTTAAATTTTTTTTAAATCAACAATTTTATTTTGTGTTAAATGGATTCATGTTTTCTTGTAAAAAAGACAAAAATTTCCTAGGTGGTGCCTGCTAATGCACGAGACATAGGTTCGTCCCTGAAACCGGTGAGGAAGATACTCTGGTGAAGGAAATGACAACCCACTCCAGTACTCTTGCCTGGAAAATCTCATGGACAGAGGAGCCTGGTGGGTGCAGTCCATGGGGGTCGCAAAGAGTCATACATGTCTGAGCTACTGAGCACACACACACAGTGCCTTGAGGAAGCTTCAGTGCTTCTCTCGATGTATTCATGCTATTGATTCAGTTAGCATAACTGAAAATTTCAGAGATTAAAAAAAATAATTTTCTGATTTGACTGCTTTTCTAATTTTGCAAAATTTCTTTAGAAAAGTTTATCCCATTGAAAGAGTTAGTTTTATATTATTAATTCTTCATTTTTATAATGTTTGCCAACTTTCTGATGCATGGATTTTATACCACTTTATGATTGGATTAAGAACAGCAATGAATTCAAAGAATCATATAAAATGAGCCTCAACATTGTACAGTAAGGAGATAAAAAGGCATGGTGTTTTAAGATACATCTAGCCCATTTCAAATAATTTGAAGAAAATATTTCTTCTGACCTCTACATTGGAGATGAGCTGTGTTATGTCTCTAGCAAATTACCTCATTTATACAGCTGACAGGTTTATAAGTTACAGTAATGATGAATACACAGTCTTTGTATGCATTTACATAACTCTTATCTCTCCTTTCAATTTTCCAAAATATGCATGTGCCCAGAAACACAACAAAATATGTGCTCAAGCCCTATGTTTGGACTTGCTGGATCAAGAAGCTTCCACGAGCTCTCGCCTAACACATCCAGCCTAGTTTCTCTGCTGGCTTTTCAGGACCCAAAAGAACCTCGCTCTCCCCTTTTTTAAGAGCCTTCGTGAAACAAATGGTAGCTGCAGCGCTCCATCAACCTTACCTTTTCCCCCACCGTCTCAGTTTGGAATTGATTTCCTCATGCGCATGCACACCTCTGTTCTTGGACATGACCTTGTGTAGTAGAATGAACCATATGTAACTGTCAATACTCTATCATGGTATAATATTAAACTGAGCCACATAAAATCTCCATGAGGCTCAATTTAATATTAATAGTATCTGGTCATAATGGGAACTTGCGGTAAACCAGTAATTTTAAAATTTGAGAATAGAAATTAGGAAGTATTTCCTTTTTTAGCTGTGCAGTAGTCACTGATGTACATTAACACTTGAAGATGAAGAGGTAACACTTCTAGGGTTTTAGCACTTAAGTTGTTCAGTCTATATATTATATATGTTAAAAATCAATGTTTTATTTCTGGCATTTTAATAGCATCAGAATCCTTTCTTTATGCAAAACTTTATGAGGAAAGTCAGTGTATACAAAAATAAGAGCGGGATTTTTCTTGTGGAAGAAGGTGAAACAGGAAACTTATTCTCTCAGCTTTCCCATTACAGCCCAGCTCAGGGCCACTTGGGTAACTCTATATTTACTCTAGAATACAAGATGCAAAACTCATTTCACCCAAGTGTTAAGAACAAATTTTAGCATCTGTGGGATACTGGCGAGTTGAAAACCAGAAATGAGCATTATCTTTCAAGATCTTCATTTGTGTGATGTACTGGAATGCCAAGTCAGTGCACACTGAGCCTGCCAAGTTTGTATGATGACATTACATGGGGCAGAAGTCTCACATCCTGAAATGTAATTGGTATTTCCCTCTCTGAATGCATCAGTGTACATGAGCTGTATACATGCTCCTGCCTCAGGCAGTTCTGGCAGCTATGGCAAAAATACCACAGACTCAGTGGATTAACAGCGAACATTTATTTCTCACAGCTCTGGAGGCTGGGAGGTCCCAGATCAAGGCACCAGCTGACCCAGTGTATGGTTAAAGCTTAGCTCACAGATGGCCATCTTCTTGCTCTGGTTTGAAGTGGTGGAAAGCAGAGAGAGGAAGCATGCTCTCTGTGTCTTTTCTCGTAAGGGCACTAATACCATTCATATGGGCTCCACCTCATCATGCCATCACCTCCCAAAGGCCCCACCTCCAAATATCATCACAGATTTTAGGATTTCAACCTAGGAATTATGAGGAGACACACACATTTAGAGCACAACAGCCCCTTATGAGTCTTTATAATCATTTTTAAATCATTCGATAAAGTCAATCTATATTTTTCATCCCCCCAGATTAATATGTTGAAAGGCAATGAGCATATGTAGAACAACATCACAAAATAACATCACAAAATAGCAATATTAAAGGCATTATTCTTAAATCGTTTATATCAGGTGCCAATATTAACACTGGGAATATTGGTACCACTAGTCTAATGGAAACAAAGGCGAGAGATAATATCTATTGAGCTTCTAGTCCAAGAAAAGGCATTAGATTCTACACAATTAGCACAATTAATTATCCAACAATTCTATAAAACTATTTATGATCTAAATTATATAAAAATAAATCTATTATCAAAATCATAAGCTAACTTTGACAAAAGTGAAACAGTAAATAGGAGAATACAGATGTAATCTGCATTAAATGGAACCAAATCCATTTCCATACAACTCCAGGACTGAGAAGGGTTTACTGTTGAATTATAACTTTTCTATCTATTAACCTTGAGATGTTGCACAGGTCACAGCCAAATTTGTACTCTCAGTGGTGTTCAAAGATTTATTCCTTCCATTAGGTATACACTCTGCAGTGAACTTAGGCTAATATTTTTTCAATAGAGAAATGACAAATATACAGCATTTTGTATTAGTTTAAGAAAATATTCTTCAATCATTAAAAAAAATCTTCTCTTAACATATATTTCCTTTTTCCTTTCAGCTATATAATCATATATTCATTTAAGTAATGAGGACCTGGGGTTGCTTATTTCCTGGCAGAAGGGAAAAAAAACCACTTTATTACCTATTGGGAAAACCCTATCCAGAAGTCACTAAAACAATTAGAAACCATAAATATACAAAGAGAAATAAAGTGAAGAAGATATAACTATTACACTTTTATAGACTCTAAGATTTTAGAATGAACATAGGGAAGATAGTAAGGTGTTTTTCCCCCAAGTTGTATAAAATACAGTATTTTATTAACAACATTGTAGTAACACTCTTTTATTCTGATATTTTTCTTATAATTTATCACTGCCAGGAAAATGTTAAAAATTCTCATTTTGTTTCAAATGATGTTACTGTTGAAGATAAATTATTTATAATATTATTTTGTCTTGCAAAAACAGAAGCTCATCTTTAAATTCATTATTACAATGAAATCAACAATACTTTTCCTAAAAGATTTGCTTTCGATTTCTAGAGATGTCATTTTTCATGAAAGCTAACTCATTTATGGAAATACATGTATTTGCGTGTAGGTGTAAGTGGGTGTTATGTGTAATGTATGCAAACCTAACTTATAACCCTTAAATTGATTTTAAAATGAATTTAATTCCTAATTTGATAATTGTCATCTTCAAACCATCTGCCTCTATCTGTACACAGAGAACCAAATTGTAAAAATTTTAAGAGATTATAGAAATCAATCATCAGGTACTAAAGACAGCAAGAAACAATACTACCTCATACAATTTCAAAATAACAGTAATATCAGATATTTAAAATACACATACAAATGAAAGAAACTAATAAAAATCGTTCTGTTTCTACTACTCAATGTATTTTACATGCATATCTAGTTTATTTTGAAATTTTAACTTGAAACACTGTTTTTTAAAAAGTAGGTATGAAGTAGAAGTGTTCCTTGTTCAGTTGTGTCTGCTCTTTGCAACCCCATGGACTGTAGCCCACCAGGTTGCTCTGTCCATGGAATTCTTCAGCCAAGATTACTGGAGTGGGTTACCATGTCCCTCTGCAGGGGATCTTCTTGATTCAAGGATCAAGCTCGGATCAAACCAGGCAGATTCTTTACTGTCTGAGCCAACAGAGAAGCTCATAAAGTAGATATATTTGGGTACTTTTGCCGAAAATTTCCTCTTGGATTATTTTTTGAGATATGCCACCTTTATATTTTGAATTTACATGGAATTTAAAATAATTTCTGTCTATATCACTGAGTTGTCAGTTTTCCAAGTGCAGATAGCTACTCATATACTTTGAACTCATATTAATATGCCTGGCAGAAGTTTGCGCATAGCAAACTATAAAAAGAATGACAAAATATGAAAAGATACTCTGAATATTATAAATTAATTTAAAATATAAGTTACAAACAACATTGCTCATAATATGTATCAGTAATTGACCCTTCCTCGCCTTTATATAATGATTGCTATCTTTTAGACTCAAACTAAATCAAACACTAGCCTGAGTGTACCTTTAGGAAAAGAAAACATTATTTCTGAGGATGAATGTAAAAGATAAATAAATGCTGACATTAAGCCCAGGATTAATCTAAGTCATAATTAGATCAGGATGAATCATTGATTTAAATGTGAAAGATAAATTTAAAACTTCTGAAGAAAACAGAAGATAAAAATCCTGCAACAATGGAAGATAAGTATTCTTAAGACGGACTTAAAGAAAATTAATTGTAAATAAAAATATTTAGAACTTTTTTGATGTTATCAAAATTTAAATGTTTTGGTCTACAAAAGTATTATTAAAAATGAATTTGCAAGGAATAATCTATAGAGAATATTTTTAATACGTATATGTGATAAAGGTCTGACATATAGAATTCACACAATTCCTATTCAATTAAAAACAGCTAAATACTTTACAAAAGAAGATATATGACTGACCAATAAACCTTCCTATCCCCCAAAATGTTGCTCAAGGTCATTAATTATCAGAAAACAGCAGAGGTATCAGTATATATCTGTCAGAATGGTTAAAATTACATTACTGAAAATACCAGATTTTGGAAAGAATTGAGGAACAGAAATTCTCTTACATTGCTGCCTACAGTGTAAAACTTACCATTGATTTGCCACAATTAATATTTAACTTTTGGGATAACTCTATTGGTGTACAAAAGCCCTTTTTATCATAGATAGTCACCTTCATTTGTGCTCCTAATTTCTCAGAATCTTTTAAACTCACCAAACTAAAAAGTCCAGGGATTATATAGGTCAATATATTTGCAGAAATGAGACATTTCATGCCCCATTCATATGGAAAGACATAGAAAATGAGCTGGAAATATTGTTTGAGGACAGATTGATAGTGAAAGGAATATTAAAGGAAGGGAAGAAATGGAGCCAACATTTACTATGTGCTTACTATATGCTAGAAATCATGAAGCACTTTCCATTTAATATCCCCTGCTATATTCCACAGATAATTTAAAGTTGTTTAAAAGAGAACAAGCAATAAAATAAATGTGTGAACAAAATAATAAAATGGCAGAGTAACAACATATGGAATTAAAATAGAAAGTCGATGAGAGAGTGTAATATCAAGATGCTGGAAATTATTCTTACCAAGTGATGCTTCAAATTAAAACAAAATGTCGCCCCAGTGAATTACAATATTGTCATTATCCCAAAGGAGAAAAATAATCATTTCTTTGAAGAATCATAGATTTTCTTGGATCTCAGACATAAAGTATTTCCCTCTATGTCAGGGTAAACAATATCTTAAACATTAAATGGAATAAAGAATCATAAGGTCATATACTGAATAATCACTGAGTGCTATTAGAGGGCAAATCTCAGTATATAACTGAGAGTGATGTAAAATTGATTAATTCATACATATAATAGTCTTCCAGGGGATTTGATGTAGCAGAAAAGAAACAGATTTAGGGCTGCAGGTGACAAAAAATATGAGGCACAAGCATTTAAACATGCATTCAGTCATTCATTTCTTTAATATCTATTAACTGTCAAGCACTGTAAAATGAACTAAAGAGACAGAAATAAACACAGCATAACGTGACACAGTGGTAAAGAACACGCCTGCCGATGCAGAAGGCATGGGTTCAATTCCCGGATCTGGAAGATATGCTGGAGAAAGAAATGGCAACCCACTCCAGAATTCTTGCCTAGAGAATTCCAGGGATGGAGGAGCCAAGGTAGAGTCCATGGGGTCAGAAAAGAGTTGGACATAGCTTAGCAACTAAACAACAGTAGAGTCAGATCCTCCCTTTACTGAGTGTCTGAGCTGGTTGTGGGTAATAGGTAACAATAGTGAGTGGATTTGAGTTAATGAAACAAGATCCACTCTTCTAGAAAAGAAAAATGAATTAGGAATGAGTAGGAATTGGACACGACTGAGTGACTTCATTTTCACTTTTCATTTTCATGCATTGGAGAAGGAAATGGCAACCCACTCCAGTGTTCTTGCCTGGAGAATCCCAGGGATGGAGGAGCCTGGTAGGTTGCCATCTATGGGGTCGCACAAAGTTGGGTACAACTGAAGCGACTTAGCAGCATCAGCAGCAGCAGCAGGCATCATGTCAACTCGATGGACATGAGTTTGAGAAAAGTCCGGGAGTTGGTGATAAACAAGGAAGTCTGGCATGCTGCAGCCCATGGGGTTGCAGAGAGCCTGACACAACTGAGCAACTGAACTGAACTGAGGCATTGTGTCAATGTCCCAGTCCAAGAGCTTCAATTTAGCTAAGACACCATTGTTGCCAAGTTTCTAAGTTGTGTCCAATTCTAAGATCCATGTCATTTTCAAATTCTCTAAGTTTCATGGTAAGTTATCTCAGGGGGTTTCTCTGAGTGTCTATTGTTAGAGGAACATGGATACATCTGCACCATTCAAATTCTCTCCACCTCCAACACTGGTATCATCAGAGAACTGTCAGCATCTGTATAATGAGTTTTTGTGAATGGTTACACTTTCTGACATCGAAATATCATGTTTATCTCCCTAATCTGTCTATTCCAAAAATGTCCAAGACCAAATTTAACATGTCTCTCTGTGCATATGTGTGCTCCATTGCAAAGTCACATCTGACTCTTCTGGGACCCCATGGACTGCAGCCAGGATCCTCTGAGCATTGAATTCTCCAATCAAGAATACTAAAGTGGATTGCCGTTTCCTCCTCCAGGGGATCATCCCAACCCAAGGATGGAACCTGTGTCTCATGCATTGCAGGCAAATTCTTTACTACTGAGCCACCTGGGAAGTCTGTATAAACCCAGCTATAGTGATGCCAGCATCTTAGTGCCATGGCTGGTGTGGAGTTTATCACATCATTATAGAAGCTGGGGGCTTCAGCCTTAGACTTCAGTACAGTCTTTGCTGGTCGGTAACATCAAAGGAGAAGGTGACAAAGGATGAGATAGTTAAATAGCATCACCCACTCAATGACCATGAGTTTGACTAAACTCAGGGAGATTTTGAAGGACAGGGGAGCCTGGTATGCTGCAGTCCATGGGGTCGCAAAGAGTTGGACATCACTTAGGTACTGGAAACCCACACACACACAACATCAAATGACTACACCAACCTGAAGCGTGACAGCACCCCAGGTCTAGCTATCACAGAGTTCAGACCTAGATATTAACAAGTGTCTCAAACCAAGTTCACTCTATGGCTTGAATTTGATATATATATATATAATATTATATATATATAATATTATATATATGTAAAGTTTCTTAGGAATACTTATAAAATTTTATGAATAGTTCTGCAAAGGAATGTTCTACCTGAAGCCTATAAGCCTCATGCCAGTTATAGTGGGTTTAGGGAGAATTCATACTGTTGGGGCAGGTAGGATAAAGCTAAGACATACAAGTTGAATCAGTGCCAAATCACACATCCCCTATTACTTCTACCTATACATTCTGGGAATGTTATTATTTGCAGCAGTAGTTCTGTTAAGAGGAAAAAGGAAGAAATGAGATTAACCTGACGTTTAGTAAAAGGAGGAGTTGACCAGTAATATTATACTGATAGATAAGTTTAAAAACACATATAAATATTCCCCTCTGCACAGTACTGATCACTTTGTTCCTGAATACATGTACTTATCCCAGAGCCAGTGGCCATTTAGCTACTCCTTCTTCGAAAATAATTCTAGAAAACTATAGAAACAAAGGAAATAAATATGTAGATAGCTAATTGATTAGATGGTAAGTATATAGATGCTATAAATAGATGATAGAGATAATTATAGGTAAGTAGATAGATAAAGATAGAAGAATTTATTGAAAAAAATTCTTATCATAAACTTCAGATTGTTTTTTGGGGTGTATATTTAATTAACTATCTTTTTTTAAACATATTTTAATATATAAATATATTTTAAAAATATATTTTAAATATATCTTAAAAAACTTTTAAGATAAAGTTAAGTCTGTAAATATACAGCTACCCTAATAAAATGAGTATCTTTTGTTTGTTTTCATTTTTTTTAGCTCTAGTTAATAGAAGTGATGCTAACTGAGAAGTACAGCTTTGAAAGGGAGGAAATTGATGAGCTCAGAACTCAGAAGCCACTTTCTATTTTTCTTTCTTTGACATTTATTAGGTAACAAGACCCAGAAATGCATGAGCACTTTAAATGTGATATATCAAATAATAGAAAATTAATCTCTCTTTTTTTTATCCTGGCATCCTCGGTTCTCTTTTGCCTTCTCTAGATTTTATTTAGAGGGAAAATAAGGTTCATTTATTCCCACTGATAATAAAGTAACCCAGATTGGAAAAGTTATTTTTCTTATATTCATTGGAAATGAGATCTTAGGTTGACTGCATTTACATTTATTGTCTGGTAGAGAATCTGATTTAAAAGATTAGGAAGTGCTTTATGAATCATGCATGATGAATATATGCTAGAAACAATGCTGCCAGGAGGTAATTTAATTCACCTTGGTGATGACATATGATGAGGAGGCTCATACAATTTGACCACATATTAGGTGAATCAGAGATAAATAAAATAACCATAAGATAACCAAAGATAAAACTTTTCTCTTATCAAGAAAACCTATGTCACATTTTAATTTTTTTTCATAAACATGGTTTATTCTAAGGCAGAGAGCATGTGCCTTTTTTGATTAATATAATAATTGGTCAATAAATATTAATCAAATGTCAAGCAAATCAGGATCACTAAAAATTATGTTTGTTCCTTTTGAGGAGGGCTGAAGTAAATACTCATGTGGGTTTTGGTAAGATGTCCTTTTGTTTAATTTAGCAGACTGTTTTCAGGAGAGTTCAGTGAGCATCACACAAGAGCAATAAAACCACGTATAGAGAAAGCATTATGCCTAGCTGCAATTCAGCAACTATGGTATCCCTGAAGGATCGATTTTAAGGTCTTGTTATATTTAAACGCCTGTATAAAATGATCTTGGTTGCAGTAACTGCGAGCTCATTTACATTTTAATGTGGACAGTACCATTTTGGATGCCACTGGGTCCTTTTTAGAGAAGTTCAAGGACACTTCTCAGGAGTCATTTGACATATTTTAAGATAGGTAGGTAGTGAAAGTAGCTCCACATAAAATGAAAGCACGTGGTTTACATCTTAAAAAGTAAATGTAAAGAAATCCGTAGATCTAACTGTAATATCTAAATATCTGTGTATGAGGCAACAGAGTGTGAGCGTGAATACAGATTGAAGTGCTGTTAATAGATAAAAACAGAAAGTGTCCTTATTTATGTTCAGTGCTTTCTTGTTTTATTTAGTGAGAAACATTTTATGATTTTTTAAAAGGTGACAAAATAAACAAGGAAACATAAAAGATAGATATGCCATAGAACAGTCTCTATCTTGAACACAAACTCTCAAGAATGCGTATAGGACTTTTCTGGTGGTCCAGTGCTTAAGAATTCGTCTTGCAATGCAGAGGACATGGGTTCAATCCCTGGTCTGGGGAGACCTCACACGCTGTGATGCAACTAAGCATGTGCACAACTACTGAGCCAGCGCTCTAACACCCAGGAGCTACAACTACTGAAGCCCACATGCCTAGAGACTGTACTCGGCAACAGGAGAAGCCACCGAAAAAGTCCACGTACCACATTGCACTGAAGAGCAGACCCTGGTCGCTGCAAATAGAGAAAGCCAGTGTGCAGCAACAAAGACCCACTACAGTCAAAAATAATATAAAATAAATCATCTTAAAAAAAGAATGAGTTTGGTATGTTGATGAATCCTCTCTATTGGATGATTTATGGAATTTAGTGAAAGATAGTGTGTAATTATTATTTTCCTTTTTTGAAATTGTCTCTGGTATGCTATACCTGCAAGAGTCAAACAGAAAATATTTATTGTTCAATATATATAAAGTGGGTTTTATATTCAATGACTTACAAGGAATAAATTATACCTACTAATCTATAAGCTGTGTCTCTGATCAGTTCAGTTCAGGCGCTCAGTCGTGTCCAACTCTTTGCAACCCCATGAATCGCAGCATGCCAGGCCTCCCTGTTCATTACCATCTCATGAAGTTCACTCAGACTCACGTCCATTGAGTCCGTGATGCCATCCAGCCATCTCATCTTCTGTCGTCCCCTTCTCCTCCTGCCCCCAATCCCTCCCAGCATCAGAGTCTTTTCCAATGAGTCAACTCTTCACATGAGGTGGCCAAAGTACTGGAGTTTCAGCTTCAGCATGATTCCTTCCAAAGAAATCCCAGGGCCGATCTCCTTTAGAATGGACCGGTTGGATCTCCTTGCAGTCCAAGGGACTCTCAAGAGTCTTCTCCAACACCACAGTTTAAAAGCATCAATTCTTTGGCGCTCAGCTTTCTTCACAGTCCAACTCTCACATCCATACATGACCACAGGAAAAACCATAGCCTTGACTAGATGGATCTTAGTCAGTAAAGTAATGTCTCTGCTTTTGAATATACTATCTATGTTGGTCATGACTTTTCTTCCAAGGAGTAAGCGTCTTTTAATTTCATGGCTGCAGTCACCATCTGCAGTGATTTTGGAGCCCAAAAAATTAAAGTCTCACACTGTTTCCACTGTTTCTCCATCTATTTCCCATGAAGTGATGGGACCAGATGCCATGATCTTCGTTTTCTGAATGTTGAGCTTTAAGCCAACTATTTCACTCTCCTTTTTCAGTTTCATCAAGAGGCTTTTTAGCTCCTCTTCACTTTCTGTCATAAGGATGGTGTCATCTGCATATCTGAGATTATTGATATTTCTCCCAGCAATCTTGATTCCAGTTTGTGTTTCTTCCAGTCCAGCATTTCTCATGATGTACTCTGCATAGAAGTTAAATAAGCAGGGTGACAATAGACAGCCTTGATGTACTCCTTTTCCTATTTGGAACTAGTCTGTTGTTCCATGTCCAGTTCTAACTGTTGCTTCCTGACCTGCATAAAGATTTCTCAAGAGGCAGATCAGGTGGTCTGATATTCCCATCTCTTTCAGAATTGTCCACAGTTCACTGTGATCCACACAGTCAAAGGCTTTGGCATGCTCAATAAAGCAGAAATAAATGTGTTTCTGGAACTCTCTTGCTTTTCCCATGATCCAGCAGATGTTGGCAATTTTATCTCTGGTTCTTCTGCCTTTTCTAAAACCAGCTTGAACATCAGGGAGTTCACAGTTCACATATTGCTGAAGCCTGGCTTGGAGAATTTTGAGCATTACTTTACTAGCATGTGAGATGAGTGCAATTGTGCGGTAGTTGAGCATTCTTTGGCATTGCCTTTCTTTGGGATTGGAATGAAAACTGACCTTTTCCAGTCCTGTGGCCAGTGCTGAGTTTTCCAAATTTGCTGGCATATTGAGTGTAGCACTTTCACAGCATCATCTTTCAGGATTTGAAACAGCTCAACTGGAATTCCATCACTTCCACTAGCTTTGTTCATAGTGATGCTTTCTAAGGCCCACTTGACTTCACTTTCCAAGATGTCTGGCTCTAGATTAGTGATCACATCATCATGATTATCTGGGTCATGAAGATCTTTTTTGTACGGTTCTTCCATGTATTCTTGCCACCTCTTCTTAATATCTTCTGCTTCTGTTAGGTCCATACAATTTCTGTCCTTTATCGAGCCCATCTTTGCATGAAATGTTCCCTTGGTATCTCTGATTTTCTTGAAGAGATCTCTAGTCTTCCCAATCTGTTGTTTTCCTCTATTTCTTTGCATTGATTGCTGAAGAAGGCTTTCTTATCTCTTCTTGCTATTCTTTGGAACTCTGCATTCAGATGCTTATATCTTTCCTTTTCTCCTTTGCTTTTTGCTTCTCTTCTTTTCACAGCTCTTTGTAAGGCCTCCCCAGACAGCCATTTTGCTTTTTTGCTTTTCTTTTCCATGGGGATGGTCTTGATCCCTGTCTCCTGTACAATGTCACGAACCTCATTCCATAGTTCATCAGGCACTCTATCTATCAGATCTAGGCCCTTAAATCTATTTCTCACTTCCACTGTATAATCATAAGGGATTTGACTTAGGTCATACCTGAATGGTCTAGCAGTTTTCCCTACTTTCTTCAATTTAAGTCTGAATTTGGTAATAAGGAGTTCATGATCTGAGCCACAGTCAGCTCCTGGTCTTGTTTTTGTTGACTGTATAGAGCTTCTCCATCTTTGGCTGCATAGAATATAATCAATCTGATTTTGGTGTTGACCATCTGGTGATGTCCATGTGTAGAGTCTTCTCTTGTGTTGTTGGAAGAGGGTGTTTGCTATGACCAGTGCATTTTCTTGGCAAAATTCTATTAGTTTTTGCCCTGCTTCATTCTGCATTCCAAGGCCAAATTTGCCTGTTACTCCAGGTGTTTCTTGAACTTTTGCATTCCAGTCCCTTATAATGAAAAGGATATCTTTTTTTGGGTGTTATTTTTAAAAGGTCTTGGAGGTCTTCATAAAACCGTTCAACTTCAGCTTCTTCAGCATTACTGGTTGGGGCATAGACTCGGATTCCTGTGATATTGAATGGTTTGCCTTGGAGATGAACAGAGATCATTCTGTTGTTTTTGAGATTGCATCCAAGTACTGCATTTCGGACTCTTTTGTTGACCATGATGGCTACTCCATTTCTTATGAGGGATTCCTGCCCGCAGTAGTAGATATAATGGTCATCTGAGTTAAATTCACCCATTCCAGTCCATTTTAGTTCACTGATTCCTAGAATGTTGACGTTCACCCTTGTCATCTCTTGTTTGACCACTTCCAATTTGCCTTGATTCATGGACCTGACATTCCAGGTTCCTATGCAATATTGCTCTTTACAGCATCGGATCTTGCTTCTATCACCAGTCACATCCACAGCTGGGTATTGTGTTTGCTTTGTCTCCATCCCTTCATTCTTTCTGGAGTTCTTTCTCCACTGATCTCCAGTAGTATAATGGACACCTACTGACCTGAGGAGTTCCTCTTTCAGTATCCTATCATTTTGCCTTTTCATACTGTTCCTGGGGTTCTCAAGGCAAAAATACTGAAGTGGCTTGCCATTCCCTTCTCCAGTGGACCACATTCTGTCAGACCTCTCCACCATGACCTGCTCCTCTTGGGTTGCCCCACGGGCATGGCTTAGTTTCATGGAATTAGACAAGGCTGTGGTCCTAGTGTGATTAGATTGACTAGTTTTCTGTGAGTATGGTTTCATGTGTCTTCCCTCTGATGTCCTCTTGTGACACCTACCATCTTACTTGGGTTTCTCTTACCTTGGGCGTGGGTTATCTCTTCATGGCTGCTCCAGCAAAGCACAGCCTCTGCTCCTTACCTTGAACGAGGGGTATCTCCTTACCGCTGCTGTTCCTGACCTTCAACGTGGGATAGCTCCTCTAGGCCCTCTGCGCAGCCACCACTCCTAGGGATGCTCCTCCCTGCCGCAGGCCCTGGCCTCGGCGTGGTTGGCTCCTCCCAGCTCCCGCCCCTGGCCTGGAGGTGACTCCTCAGGGTCACTGACCCTGACCTCGTTTGCTGGGTGTCTCCTCCCGGCCTCCCCTGACCTTGGATGCGGGGTAGCTCCTCTCGGCTGCTGCCCCTTACCTCGGACACAGGGTAGCTCCTACAGAATAGCTGTCACATATTCAGACAGCACAGGTTACTATATGTATGTGCATATACTTGTACATATACCTTTATCACTCTGGATAGATCACCAGCATCGGCTAATTCCAAAACTATGTTCAGTTCATTATCTTCAATGAATGATGCATAATATTTAATTACCTTTGGATGGTTGAGTTGCTTAAGGAGATCTATTTATTTGATACAATCAGCATGTGCTTTCGCAGCCATTAAATTAAATATCTGCACTTTTTTAAAAGCTACTAGTACTCCATCCAAGAGACAGGCTGCTCTATAAACTTCTCTAAATTGCCCGGACCAATTCTCTTCTCTATTCTATCGTTGGCTAACATATTATAGTCCATATCCGGTCGTAAGGCCTTCTGTGGCTGGAACTGAGGAACAGGTGGCCCTTGCATTCCCTGTGATTGCTCATCCATTGTCTAAAGCAACAGGAACTTCTGAACTCAAGAAGCCGAGAGCTTTACGTCCTCTGGCCCGCGCAGGACCCGGAGAGGGCAGGTGGCTCGGCCAGGCGGCGCCATGGACAGGCCCGCTGGGCCCAGGGCTGTGGCTGTGAAGCCCGGATCGCTGGCCACCTCCCGCCGTGCTGCTCCGGCGGACCCTGCAGGCACAGGCACCCACCCTGTGCACGGCAAGATGAGGGGTCTCTGATAATAGCTACAAATATTAGGAAAAATATCAAGCATAGGGATAGATTTGATGTTATTTCTCAACTGAAATGCAATGCCACCTGAGGCAAAATGTCCTTTTGTTCTTTTGCTTCAAGGTCTGTTTTTATTCTACCAAAATGAGATTCTTGAAAGAAAGCGTTTATTGCTTTTACTCATATTTTATAAGCAGGCAACATTTTGCTTGATCACTACTGCATTAGATAGCCACATGATCTTACTGAAATAAGCTGTTCTGTTTTCAAATGTAAACAGTACAGTTAGAAAAAACAAATGATGTGTTTTCATATATAAACAGTGCAGTTAGAAAAAAATTATCTAGTACAACTAGGATACACTTAGATTTTTAATATTATAAGCAATATTTAAGATTTAGAAAAATATGAGTATGCATATATATTAACTGCATATATGTATTATACATGTGGATATATATAATATGTATATGTATATATTTATTCTGAATTTTTCCATTTATTATACATATTTATATTCATCCTGAAACACACAATGGTGTGATCAGAGCCAGACATCCTGGAATGCAAAGTCAACTGGGCCTTAGGAAGCATCACTACCAACAAAACTAGTGGAGGTGATGGAATTCCAGTTGAGCTATTTCAAATCCTGAGAGATGATGCCGTGAAAGTACTGCACTCAAGTTGCCAGCAAATCTGGAAAATGCACCAGTGGCCACAGGACTGGAAAAGGTCAGTTTTCATTCCAATCCCTAAGAAAGGCAATGCTAAAGAATGTTCAAACTACTGCACAATTGCACTCATCTCACATGCTAGTAATGTAATGCTCAAAATTCTCTAAGCCAGGCTTCAGCAATACGTGAACCATGAAATTCCAGATGTTCAAGCTAATTTTAGAAAAGGCAGAGGAACCAGAGATCAAATTGCCAACATCTGCTGGATCATCGTAAAAGCAAGAGAGTTCCAGGAAATCATTTACTTCTGCTCTGTTGACTAGGCCAAAGCCTTTGACTGTGTGGACCATAAAAATTGTGGAAAATTCTTCAAAGGATGGGAATACCAGACCACCTGACCTGCCTCCTAAGAAATCTGTATGCAGGACAGTAAGCAAGAGTTAGAATTGGACATGGAACAACAGACTGCTTCCAATCGGGAAAGGAGTATGTCAAGGCTTTATGTTGTCACCCTGCCTATTTAACTTATATGCAGAGTACATCATGAAAAATGAACGGCTGGATGAAGCACAAGCTAGAATCAAGATTGCCTGGAGAAATATCAATAACCTCAGATATGCAGATGACACCACCCTTATGGCAGAAAGTGAAGAGGAACTAAAAAGCCTCTTGATGAAAGTGAAAGAGGAGAGTGAAAAGTTGACTTAAACCTCAACATTCAGAAAACTAAGATCCTGGCATCTGGTCCCATCACTTCATGCAAATAGATGGGGAAACAATGGAAACAGTGACAGACTTTATTGTTTTGAGCTCCAAAATCACTGTAGATGGTGATTGCAGCCATGAAATTAAAAGATGATTGTTCCTTGGAAGAAATGTTATGTCCAACCTAGACAGAATATTAAAAAGCAGAGACATTGCTTATCCAACAAAGGTCCATCTAGTCAAGGCTATGGTTTTTCCAGTAGTCATGTATGGGTGTGAGAGTTGAACTATAAAGAAGGCTGAGTGTTGAAGAATTGATGCTTTTGAACTGTGGCATTGGAGAAGACTTTTGAGAGTCCCTTGGACTGCAAGGAGATCCAACCAGTCCATCCTAAAGGAAATCAATCCTGAATATTCATTGGAAGGACTGATGCTGAAGCTGAAACTCCAATACTTTGGCCATCTGCTGTGAAGAACTGACACATTTGAAAAGATTCTGATGCTGGGAAAGACTGAAGGAGGGAAGAAAAGGGGACAACAGAGGATGAGATGGTTGGATGGCATCACTGACTCAATGGACATGAGTTTGAGTAAGCTCCGGGAATTGGTGATGGACAGGGAAGCCTGGTGTGCTGTAGTCTGTGGGGTGGCAGAGTTGGACATGACTGAGCAATTGCACTGAACTGAACTGAAATGAAATTACTTACATGAGAGATCTCCAGATATTTATGTTGTATATCCTTTATGTTAAATCACATAGCATTAAGTTTTTCTTTGGGGAATTATCTATTTACATAAATGTGTAGAAAAAAGTACACATACAGTGAAGGTACACTGAACTAGAAAGAGTAGATTGAAGTTTAAGGTAGCCATCAAAATGAATTGTTTGATTAAACTGTAACTTCGGAATCATTTACTAAGATAGCAGATTCAAATAGTTATTATATAATTTGAATTTCACTACAGGCATGAAATGCCTATAATTTATCTTATTGCACCTCACTTTATCATGCTTAACAATGTGTTTTCTTTTACAAATCGCAGCTTTGTGGTCACAAACAAGCATCAAGTACCTCAGGGATATTTTCCCTGACAGTATTTGCTCCTTCCATGTCTCTGTGGCATATTTGGGAATTCTCAAAATATTTCAAATGGTTCCATTATTCTATATTCGCTATGGTGATCTGTTTGGCTTCCCAAGTGGTTCAGTGGTAAAGAATGCACCTATCAACGCAGGAGATACAGGAGCCATGGATTTAGTACCTGGGTTGGGAAGATTCCCTGGAGAAGGAAATGGCAACCAACTCCAGTATTCTTGCCTGAGAAATCCCACGGACAAAAGAGCCTGGTTAATTACGGCCCACGAGTCAGACATAATGCAACAACTGAGCACACACACAATGGTGATCTGTGCACAGTGGTCTTCAATGTTATTAACACTTATTAATACAATATTGTGATTGTTTTGGGGCTTCACTAACTGCCCCTCTATAAGATGGATAACTAAATCAATAAAGAATGAAATCAATGTTCTGACTGATCCACTGACCAGCTTTCCCCCATTTCTCTTCCTTTCCTTGAACTTCCGTATTCCCTGAAATATAGCAATATTGAAATTAGGCCACTTAATATCTCTAATAATGATAGAAAATATGTGGGAAAAAGAAATAAATTAATAAAAACAAATAAAGTTTAAAAAATGCAAAATAAAAATAAAGCTAGAAATGACTAAGGTCAGTGACATGTCAAAAGCTGAGATAGTCTGAAATCAAGGGCTCTAGTGATAAACATTCAAGTTGTGAAAGCAAAGGAAAAGTCCATGAAGAAATTAAAAGTGCTGCTTCAATGAACACAGGAATGATAAGAAAACCTTAATAGTCTGGATGGAAAACCAAACTGGCTACAGCATTTCCTTAAGCCAAAACCTAAGCCAGAGCAAGGCCCTAACTCTCTTCAGTTCTGTGGAGGCTGCGAGAGGTGAGGAAGCTGGGAAGAAAATTTGAAGCCAGCAGAGTGTGGTTTATGAGACTTAACAGAAGCCTTTCCCAGAACAGGAAAGTGCAAGGTGAGGCAGCAAGAGCTGATGTAGAAGCTGCAGCAAGTTATCCAGAAGACCCAGCTCAGAAGCTGCCTGCATTAAACTAGAGATTTTTCAGTGTAGGTGAAATAGCCTTCTATTTGAAGAGGCTATCTATAACTTTCATAGCTAGAGAGGAAAAGTCAGTGCCTGACTAAATCTTCAAAGGACAGGGTGACCCTCCTGTTAGGATTATTAGAGCTGGTGACTTTACACTGAAGCCAATGCTCATGTATCATTCTGAAAAACCCAGGGCCCTTTAGAATTATACTAAATTTACTCAGCCTGTGCTCTCTATTTGGAACAACAAAGCCTGGATGAAAGCATATCTGTTTACAACATGGTCTATTGTATATTTTAAACTCAGTGTTGACACCTACTGATAAGGAAAAAAACAATCCTTTAAAAATGTTACTGCTCATTGAAGATGCACCTGGTCACCCAAGAGGTCTCATAAAGAAACACAAGATGAATGTTGTTTTCATGCCTGCTAACACCAGGACCATTCTGCAGCCCATGGATCAGGGACTCTTAAAAATTATCATTAAAGATATATATTTTGTAAGGCTATGGCTGCTGTAGATTGTGATCCCTCTAATGTATCTGGGCAGAGTCAATTGAAACCCTTTTAGAAAGGATTCAAAATTCTAGATGCCATTAAGAACACTGGTGATTCACAGAAAAGGTCAAAATATCATCATAAACAGGAATTTGGAAGAAGTTGATTTAACCTTCACGGATGACTGTGAAGGGTTCAAGACTTTAGTGGAGGAAGGAACTGCCCATATGGTAGAAAGAGCAAGAGAGCTAGAATTAGAAGTGGAGCTTGAAGTTGTGGCTTAGATTGCTGCAATTTCATGATACAACTTTATTGGATGAGGAGCTGTTTCTTATGAAAGAAGAAAGTGGTGATGTCGTATGATGGAATCTACTCCTGATAAGATGCTGTGAAGACGGCTGAAATGAAAACAAAAGATTTAGAATACTGCATCAAGCTAGCTGATAAAGCAGTGGCAGGGACAGAGAGAACTGACTCCAAAAAAAGACATTCTACTGAGGGTAAAAATGCTATCAAACAGCATTGCATGTTTTAGAGAAATCAGTAGTGAAAAGAAGTCCACCGATGCCCAAACTTCACTTTTTTCCTAGTTTAAGAAATTGCCGCAGCCGCCTAACCTCCAGCAATCACCACCCTGGTCAGTCAAAAGCCATAAACATTGAGGTAAGACTCTTTGCCAACAAAATGGTTATGGTTTGCTGAAGGCTCAGATGATGGTTTGCAATTACTTAGCAATAAAGTATTTTTAACCAAGGTGTGTACATTGATTTTTTTAAGACATAATTCTATTGCACACTTAACAGACTGCAATATAGTGTAAACAAATGTTACAAGCACTGGGAAAACGGAAAATTCATGTGACACCCTGCAGTGTGAAATTCACTTTATCGCGGTGGTCTAAAGCTGGATCTGCAATCTCTCTGAGCTAGGCATGTATTTGAGGACCTAAAAATAACGCATGTTCTCCAACTTTCCATTTGAATCCTTTCCTAATATCCCTATTTCCATCCTCATTATAGTGTTCCTTTTTTTTTTTTTTTGTATTTGTTTTGTAATACTTTCTGTGTTTGATTATAGGATTTATGAGGGCTGGATTCCCATCAGCTCTTTCACTACTCCATCTTCAAACACATTTGCGATTTCTAATATAAAGGCACTTCTGTATGTGGAATGTATGAACACTAACAACAGTAACAAGAGAGTGTTTTGCCATTCACTAAGACAATAGCTATGGACAAGGATAAAATATTTCTGCTTATACCTCCACCCAGTATATCTGATTCCGAGCACCTTTATTATCAATCTCTTAAAAGCTCATTTTATATTACACTTATCAACATTTCAGTAAAAGTTTAGATTTAGAATATATAGCAAAAATCTTAAGATAGCATAGGTCTCAGTTATCAAATAGATTAAAACTTAGTATTGAATACATCTATGGTCACACATATGTGTGCTATATTTATTTATTACAAAAAATAATTTGTATATACTTCATTTTTTAAGACTATGTGATTACTGTACCTTAACTACCAAATAACTTCAAGGTAATTATTGAATATAATGCTCAGACCTTTTAAAACCAGTTTTTAATTATTTTTCCTCCCTTTATATGTATTTTACAATCTCCTTTTGCCTTTATTTTCTAACTAACATATATGTATATATGTGATTTTATGATAATACATTTCAATACTTTACATAGGCTAATCTAAAATATATGCTAGTGGTAGAAAGGAATTGAGGTTTCATATATATTTGTCCAAGAAGGAAATTATGCAAATTTGTCCAAGAAGGAAATTATGCAGCACACATTTTCAAAGGCATAATAATTGATTTCTGTGTTATTTGCTAATATTTCTAGAATGAACTAAGTCTATGTAACTATACATAAGCTGGTGTGTTCCTTCTATTTTATATATATTAACATTTTCATAACTGTAACATGTTAAAAACCAAGTTTCACATTAATACAAAAATAGATATTTTTATAAAAATGAAACATACATTAAAGAACTTGTAATTTATTAAGATATAATGTAAAAGAAGAATATAATTTTGATATTATATTTTATCAGTGGAAAACATGAAATATTCTAATGACATTTGCCTGAAAAGCTGGAATGTACTGTAAAGTGGAATTGTTTACAAAACAGAACCCATTGAAACAAAAGAAAATGCATACTTCAAAAAAAATTATAAAGGAAATATTAAATGTACTTAGGCTGCAAACACTGACGCAACTTTGGTGAAAATTTAAATTCTTTAATTAAAAACACATTGCAATAAATATATACCTATTATGGCTATTTAAAATGTTATATGCTAGATATGTCTTTATATTCCAATTTATTATTCAAATATGGCATATATTTGCAAAATCAAAGCTGCAAAATTAACTCCTTATTGCTACATCTGAAAATATTGTAGTCATGGAATATAATCAGAGTAATCCTGAATTATTGATGAGCTTTTATTTCTTTAGTAAGTGAATTACTAAAAATTCACAAGAAGATTTCCTGTTTAGTTACCACTTGCCATGTATGCATATGATTTTAATAATTTATGCAAACTGCTTTCCTGCTTTTGTGGTAAAATTTTTTCAGTCACATTACAAACAATGAGGTGTGGTACTGGTCCTTCATTTATTCTTTTCAGACGGTTTGTGACATTTTATATCTGTCACCTGAGATAATTAATATGCTAATCTAACAGTCATTTTAACAAAACTCTTTGATGACTGGCAAAAGCTGTTTCTAACAGGCAGCAGTAATACTCTAAATGATCATGAATGGAATGACATCCTGAAGCTTTCAAATATATTGATCAGCTTTATGCAGATACTTTCTGTCCATTTTTATAAACCTTACAGTCTTCAAATGCAACATCAAATTGTTTGCTTAGGTATTAAAATAAAAATTATTATAAAACCCAGGAAGAATTTCAATGCTATTTAAAATAAAAGAATCAGACTGTTTATTCCACTTAGGTTCTGTGTTTTTCAGATGATAAAATAATCTTTGAGAGGGAAATTGTCTCTGTGACTTATTTTAAACAATATTCACAATTCGCCTTTTATGATTGGAAATGAATTCATGGCTAATAATTTATTCAGGAAATCAACATGTTGAGGTTATTGTTTGCTTCCAGACATGAGGTCTATTTGGAAGATACTGTATGCTAACTATACTTGCAAATAAATAGCATTGCAAATGAAAAGTTGTAAAATGATCATTTTGACTTAGTAAAATTAAACAGAAATAAAAACTTATGAAGAAATATGTGATACATTCTCTATGTTTTATATCAACCATACCAATCAGGTCAATTTCATATTTAATTAATTACTCCAATATCTACTTGGTCCAAGTAGTTATCACTGAAATTCTCCAGTTGTCTCCTAATTAGTCATTCTTTTTCTACATTTAATGCTCAACAGTCTATTCTGAAAATCATATCACAGATGTTTCTTACACTAAATTAGATAATAAAAACAATTTATTGAAAACCTTGCAAATGCTACACTTTTAATATTAAGCAAAAATCCTTAAAATTGCTCACAAAATTCTCAAATACGGACACCTATTAATTCTTGTTTTCTTCCCATAGCACACCACACTGCTAATGCTAAGCCATTTCAGTCGGGTCCAACTCTGTGCGACCCCATAGACAGCAGCCTACCAGGCTCCCCCATCCCTGGCTCCGTGCAATGCTCACTTTTCCTATTTCTTTTGTGGATCCTCGAGTTGTTTTTTGTTTTGCTTAAGGTTTTTTTTTTTTTTTTCCCTTTCATTATTGCTTATTTTATGCTGCTGCTGCTGCTGTTAAGTCGCTTCAGTCGTGTCCGACTCTGTGAGACCCCATAGACCATAGCCCACCAGGCTTCTCCATCCCTGGGATTCTCCAGTCAAGAACACTGGAGTGGGTTGCCATTTCCTTCTCCAATGCATGCAAATGAAAAGTGAAAGTGAAGTGTCTCAGTCGTGTCCGATTCTTAGCGACTGCATAGACTGCAGCCTACCAGGCTCCTCCATCCATGGTTTTTTTTTCAGGGAAGAGTACTGGAGTGGGTTGCCATTGCCGTCTCCTATTATATGCTAAGATACTATAATTTAATTTCACAAATCTCTAGTAAGAGGTCAATAAATTTAGGGATTTTGTATCTGTTTTGCTTACTGACTGGGGCTTCCTAGGTGGCTCAGTGGTAAAGAATCTACCTGCCAATGCAGGCGATGCAAGAGATGTTGGTTCCATCCTTGAGTCAGCAAGATTCCCTGAAAGAGGAAATGCTTATTGATATATTTCAAACACCTAGATCAGTGAGTGTCACAGAGTAGCTCATCAATTCTTATTTGTTAAAATATTAAATGAAAAATGAAGGGAAAAAATAAGGAAGACCAGTGGGGGGTGGGGGGAGGGCTGGGAAGAAGAGAAGACATTTAAAAAAAAAAAGAAGCAAGATTGAACATATTAATATTCTGATTTTTTGGATGTACAAATTTTTATTATCACAAAAGAAAGACTTTCCAAATAAGGAGAAAAGCATGAATAAATATGAATGGGAAATTAATATCAGGGTTGTTGTAAAACCACTGATGAGAATAGTGTAGGGATGATATTCATAACATAAGCATTGTAGATTCAGTTTTGGGGTTTTTAAAATTTATAATGTCTATGAGTATCTGTCATATCCATCCAATTGTATCATGCTGTTACTCTTCTCTTACATTTCAATACTTGCCCACCCCCTTCCTGTAGGACTAGTAGAACTGAGCAGAACCCTCCCTGCTCAGCCCTCCTCAACTTGCGCAGGTACAAAACCTCTCTGTCCACACCCCCTCCCTTCTCATTTGTAGGAAAACTAAGTCTTCCAGGCCTCCCAAAGTTGCGAAAGAGCATGTTTGAACAGTTAATGGTTAGGAAAACAGAGGCAGAGATTAGGATTCAATGAAAGAACAAGATTAACACTATTGCTCATAATAATCTATATCCTTGTGGGCACTAGAATAATTGTGGCTTGCTCTGCCCATTTGTGCAAGCAGGCAACTAAAACTGTCAGCAAAGAGATGCTACAAACAGACCCAAGTCCGCATCTCCCGCTCTGAAAATCTGGTGCCCACTAGCCTCTCATCTCACAGACATGGAAGGATGGCTGAGAAGCTGGGATTTCTAAGCGGCTCTTTTGCCTTTTCCTGTTTGTCTATTTATCTTCCCCTTAAACCTTGATATTGAAAATGAGATCTCGAGGTAACATTTAACCTAACTCCTGCCTTCTGCTCTACTGAGCGTACACAATGTCTTGTCTAACCTGTTGATGCCTTTACTGGATTAAAAGGAGTAAGTATGAAGAATTAAGGAATTAAAAAATGATGACTGACTCTACCCCCAGCTTCTCTCCTGAGCAAATTTGCAGGCAGATCACTCGTCAAGACAGAATTCAGTTGCAGGCAGATTATGCAGGCAAGACAGTATTGAAAAGACAATCAGAAGTCAGTGGGTATGCATGCAATGGAATAATGACAAAGAATCAGACCTCCTCCTTAATGATTAACTGAAAACTGTTTTCCCTTTGCCCCTTAGAAATTGTTATATCTGAGCAGAATCTTCCCTGTCATTCTCCAAACATGAGTTCACCTTCTCCCCAGACTGAAGGAATGCTTTTCTGAATAAAGCGCCTTTCCTTCCTACCGACACTTGCTTTTTGAGCATCAAGCAGCCAAACCTGAGTTTGATCATACTAGGACTTTAGGTCTTCTGACACCCAGTATTGAGCATTTATTATTCCAAACTGTCAAATAGATACATTTCTAAAATACAGGGACCCACACAAGTGTGCAGTGCACACACACACCTTAGTGTATTTATGCTACACTTGACTAATGGTTCTATTGTACCTTAAGATGATTTTCAGTGGACCGTAGTCTCCTCAGTGACATTTTAAAAAAATATCCCTTTATACCACTTAGTACTTGATAATATATTAAGTTTTCTGGAGCCAAATTATATATTCTATGCTATTCTCAAATTATTTCCCATTTCTATGCCATTATTATCTGAGTCTAGTTCTCCTAATGTATAAATGTCTTGAGTACAGGGACCAATTCTAAAAGCACTTGAAATAATGCTGAGTGAACAGCAAGTGGTAAAAAATGCTATTGATGGCAACATCAGAGAAATAACAATGAAGAACAAGTATAACGGAATATGTGTTTTTCTTGTATTCTTCCTCACCTTGGCATTATAAATAATAGTATTTACATAACGGTACTTTTGCATGTACAAGTTGAGGTTTATCATTTCTGATACTTTCCCTGGATGTTGATAAAAACTACATTTTTTCATTAATCTTATAACCATATTTATCCCATTTTTCTAAAATATATTTTATGTCACCACTACTAGTTCTAAGTGAAATTTGCACTAATTAAGTGAAATAACTAAGAATTGAAATGCAAATCCCAAGGAGGGGTTTTTAGGTAGAAAATAATTATCGTGTTTGCCCAGAACACAGTAGATGTTTTTTTATGACACTGCAGTACCTTGGCTTTGGAAAATATACTTGACCTCTTAGCCTATTGTTTTGGACAGGAATTATATCCAATCCATCAATTCTAATGTCAAAATGGTGAATTCCTGGCAGCAATAGACTCCTCTTTCAGGGGAAAATCATTTGCTTTTTTCCTGTCAGTTTGTCTATAATTCTAAATATTTAGATGGCATTTACAAAAACAAAACAAACGGGCCCTTAATGAGCATGACAAATTTTTAGCTGAATCCGCTGGAAGCTTGACTATCCTGGAAGAGGAAAATAGGTCTGTTTATTTTGAATGTCAACATACTAATGAATTAATTCTAAACTATTTTAGCACTGAAAGTTAATGTGCGTTCATTACTGTTTTCAGCGCTGTAATTTCCTTAGGGGCATTTGAAAGGGCAAAAGAGTCACGCTTTCTATGCTGTCAAGGACCAGCAAACTGTTTCTTAGCCACTGTCCTGTAGTTGTATTAAGTTCATGCACTTTTTTTTTTCTTTCTTTCTTGGCCAAAGGAAACGGTGGTAATGCAAAGTGTCTTTGCTCTGTGATGGTTTCATCTCTTACGTGCCATATCCAACTTGCCTAATGATCTATTTATTTATTCAACATATTAAAAGTCCTATTGAACACCCTTACTTCCTGCAAATCTTTCCATTCTCTTTCATCTCAAACAGACTAATTTCCACTTTCTAATTTAGGGCTTATTTGTGCCTGCCTCTCCCTCCTCGTCTTTACTGGATGCACAGCCCACTGGAACTCATCTTTCAGATTTCAGCCAGAAAGTCATTGCTTACCTGTCACCCGAACTAGGCTTCATCTTACCATTACATTATCTTACGGCACCAGGTACTTCTCATTCATATCATTTTTCATGAACATAATTAGGCATTACTATTTTATGCTGTGTTTAATGCTTGTTTTCCTCCCTAGACTATAAGTTCCAAGCTGGCAAGAGCCCTCACACCCTTCTCCTCCCTTCTGTCCTCTGGCATCACAACAGACACACGGCAGGGACACAAAAGCTCTTAATTGCGTGAATAAATGAATGAAACTCTATTGTTCTCTATATATCGTCTCTGAATTGGGTGTAGGAGAAAAACCTAGTTTATTTTATTTTAAACAGAAAAGATAAGCTATTCTGGCATAATTGATAGTTTGAATCATACAGTGAATACTTAGCTGTTTATAATTTAGTTCAATTATGTGTTTCATGGGCTTCCCAGGTGACACGGTGGTAAAGAATCCACCTACCAATGCAGCAAATGCAGGTTCAATCTCTGAGTCAGGAAGATCCCCTGGAAAAGGAAATGGCAACCTACGCCAGTTCTCTTGCCTGGAAAATCCCATAGACAGAGGAGCCTGGTGGGTTACAGTCCATGGGGTTGCAAAGAGTCAGACATGACCTAGTGACTCAACAACAATAATAGTATTCGATTGTGTACATATACCTCATCTTCTTCATCCATTCATCTGTCGATGGACACTTAAGTCAACTATTCTCAAAGAAAAGGAGACCAAAAGCGAACATCATATCCAGGCACACTTATTTGCAAACAATTGTTAAAATAATTTAATTATTAAATTAATCCACTATAATATTCATTTTTTGTTCATAGACACACATTTTCTTTAACTTCTTTGACACTTTTTTGATTTAGGCATGTTTATTCTAACGTACTGCAGTAATTCTGGGGGAAATGCAAATAATTTTTTTCAGTGAGTGCTTTGCACAGACTTTTAAAATCATTAGGAACATTTCTAAATTATGTGCCTATACTCTTAATTCAAGTTCTTTTTAGAGTTTTTCAAATAATTGGGCTTATGCTAATGATCCGAGATTTAAAATAGGTATGGGAGGTGTTATAATAGCAATGCACTGTCAGGAAAAAAAAAGGTAATTTTAGCCTTCATGAATAATCGCAACAGTGCTATCAACATCACTGAGGAATATGCGACAGCTGTTTGAGTTGGCTGCTCTACAGTGTTCCTACAAAAATGCTCTTGCCGTTATTGGGAGGGGCTTGGGGAGATAAGTCATATATTATATGGTCTTAAGCATTGACAGTGTGTTGGCCACTAAGCTACCCTTATTAAACTCCTAAAGTGGAAAGGACAATTAAAATATCAACAGTATCCCAGGCAAATGTTTTCACTTCCAATGCTCAGTGATTTGTGATTTTCACAGGACAGTATTGTATCATCCATGTGACTTTTTTTCTTTGCCTTAACATTTTTCAGTGATTATATTGACCAAAGTCAATGGGTTCCACAATGTATCTCAAGGATTTGTATTTGGAAACTAAAAATATTTCGCTTTTGATCTCTGAGGGTATGGTACAGAATTTGAGAGGACTTTACAATTCAAAGCTGTTTCATCTTTGAAAGCAGTTAGAGATCTCAGCTCTTTGAAAAGAGCGTAGAGAATGTGGCTCTCAGTGATTCTCTTTAAAATGTTGGCCCTGATTGTTGTTGCTTGTTTTGTTTTTGAGGGACAGAGGAAGGGGAACATTTTGACACACTAAAATTCATAAATCTCAACTGGGAAATTCTGATAAAATCAAACTCACCTCTCAGTCACACCAGGATTAAGGTAGAAAATACTGCAACTGACAATATTTGGGACCCTTTCTCAGCCCATCTACCGTTTCCACTATATCCAGAGGTGACCACTGTACTGTTTGAGATTTTTGTTAATATTGTTTTACACTAAGAATTAATTCTACATGTACTAGATTTGTCAAATAATGTAACATATTGATATACTTGCTTGCACACGCAGAGGTAGGATAAAATAATAACTGTGTAAGCTAAAATTGTGCAAAGCATTAGAAAAACACATCTTTAAAATTGCAGTTTCCATACATGTATATTTTCTGGATATAAATTTTTTATCAGATAATTTTTCAAATATTTTCTCCCAGTCTTTGCCTTGGCTTTCATTTTCATAACAGTATTTTAAATTTTAATAGTCTTGATGAAGTCCAATTCATCATTTTATAAAATTATAGTTTTGGTGTTATAGCTAAGATTTTTGCCCCATTAGTTTTGGGGAAATTATTAGTCATTATCACTTCAAATACTTGTTACCCATATTACTGCTTTTCCCCTTATTCTTAAATTGTATGTACTCATATGTTAGATAGGGTTTCCCTGGTAGGTCAGATGGTAAAGAATCCACCGGCAAAGCAGGAGCCCCAGGTGTGATAGGATCTTCAAGGGGAAGATCCCTTGAAGCAGGGAATGGCTACCCACTCAATGTTCTTGCCTAGAGAATTCCATGGACAGACGAGCCTGGTGGGCTGCAGGCCATGAGATCACAAAGAGTCAGATGCAACTGAGCGACTAAACATACACACACAAACATTAGACAATATAATGGTCCATTTTTCTTGTGTTTTCTTTTATTTAAAGCCTCTTTTCCCCTTTGCATTTTGTTTGGGTAATTTCTACTTTATTCTCTCATTTTGAGGTTTATTGATTCTTCCCTCAACTGTTTTAATTCTACTGATAAGCCAGTCAATAGATTTTCTTTTTAGTTATCAGAATTTTATTTTGAATATTTAATACTGTATTTTCTTCTCTCTGATGCAATTCTCATCTTTGTATCATATTGAACTATTTTTCACTAGATACTTTAAGATAATAGTGATGGTTATATTTATAGTCCTTGTCTGATAGTTGCAACACCTTATTTCTGTCTGGTTTTGTTAGCTGCTTTATCTCTTGAAAATGGGATTTAGTTTTTCTTTCTGTTGTATTTTCATACATTTCTATTGAATGCCAGTTATTCCAGTAGAATGACAGAAACTAAGATAAGTAGTTTAAAACTTGGTTAGGGGCTCAGGTGTTCTTCCTGTCAGGCCATTAGAATCAATGATTAGGCCAATATAGTCTGGAACTGCACCACTTTCTTATAATTGTTGTAACAGTTTGCTGTTATTGTTACTGATGTGGTTGATTTCCAAATGTCACAGGTTCCCTGTAGCTCTAGTGGTGGTGAAGTGCTAGAGAGGTTTTCTCAGTGCTCTGTTCTCAGCCTTCAGCCATTCCTGAATGTCGGTGCCACAGAGGACTAGCCTTCTGCACTTGCCCTTCCTCGCAGTAGATTGTATGATACTTGGTATTGGAATCCCCTGGGTTTTGGTCCTGTCTCCAGTTTTCTGTCTTAAAAAGGCTCTGCGCCCCTGTGCCGTGGGCGAGCATCTTCCTCAGCATCCCTACATCTCCATCCCCTGAATTCTAACTCTGCCTTAGATCCACAGTTGACCTTGGGAGGGGATTTCCTGCACCACCAACAAGTGGGAGAGAACCCTTCAATATAGACCATGCCACATAGAGAATATTCATGTAGACTGTAAGGCCTGAGATGATTGTCACCTCTCCATCAGCTGTAGACATTTCTCTCTAACTTTCCTTCATCCTCAGCCTTTGGCTGGCAGGTAAGTGGTCTTGACTTCCCTGCCCAGAAACTTCTGACTTGCTTTGTAGAATATCATCATGGGGGATGTGATTGCTGACCACACTATCATCCTCACAGGTTCTAACCATCTCTTGAGGATACTTTCTCCTCTTTCTGTAGCTTTTGTTCCACAGGAATGAAACGTGTGTATCACTGGCAGGGTTTTATGTCTATCTCCCCTGCAGGGGCTTCCACGATGATTCAGTGGGTAAAGAATCCTCCTGCAATGCAGGAGACACAGGAGATGCAAGTTTAATCCTTGGGTCAGGAAGATCCCCAGGAGAAGGATATGGCAAGCCACTCAAGTATTCTTGCCTGGATAATCCCATGGTCAGAGAAGTCTGGTGGATTACAGTCCATGGGGGTCACAAAAAATGGGACACGACAGGATAACTAAGCACTCACACACTCCTGCAGCAAGGCATAGCCTCTTTAGAGCCTAGTATGAGAGTGATTTCTTCCCAACCCAGTGATGCTCTCCTTTGGTTTCACACAAGAACAAGTCAGGAGAAACAGGCAATGAGTTGCTTCTGTCCTGTCTGCAATCTGTGATTACCTCCTTTGAGTTGTACAGGCAAAAGCTTTTGCAGCTCCTAACCCAGGGGATTAAGGTACTCACAATATAAAAAGAAAGGACTCAGGAAGTAGGATACATTTTGTGCCTGTCTCAGAACAGCTGTCAATCACTTCTGCACATCTGAGCCACTCAGCTTTGCTCTCTCTGGTCTTTTGCCCTGCACTCAATTTCTCCTGAGATTTCAAGCAGTACACAGCTATATGGCTGAGGAAAGGCAGTTGCTAAGTGCCCCCAGCAACTTCAGATTTATTAGCTCCCACTTGACTTTTAGTCAAGTTAAATTTTACCTGCTTATACTGTGGTCAAAACAGGTCCAGATTCCCTGACGCTCTGTCAGGGGTGAGTAAACATACATGTCCTCTGACTGCTTAGAAGAATTTAAACCTCTTTGGATTTCAGATACCTTCCTTGCACTCTAGCTTCAGCTTTCCAATGGGCATAAGAAATGCTATGAAATTATAGCTTATTTTTTCTCATTTTTAAATGAGAAGCAACTTTTTAAAGAAGCACACAATCCAAAGTTTAAATGAAAGTTTATCCGCAAATTGTAATGTGTTTGTTTTGCTGAAGTTTGAAATATTTTTAAATTTCTCTTATGATTCATTATTTTTTGGATCCTGAGGTTATTTAGTAACAGTGTTTTATTTACAGATATTTGTGGATTTTCTTCGTATTTTATTTGATCAATTTCTAATTTAGTATAATTATGGTCTAATTTAATATACTTAGTGTGTGTTGATGTTTGGTCACTAAGCTGCGTGCAAATCATTTGCAACCCAATGGACTGTAGTCTGCCAGGCTCCTCTGTCCATGGGATTTCCCAGGAAAGAATACTGGAGCCAGTTGCCATTTCCTTCTCCAGGGGACTTTCCCGAACCAGGGATGGAACTCTTGTCTCCTGCATTGCAGGCAGATTCTTTACCATTGAGCCACTGGTGAATGTATAAGTGGACCCATGCAATTTAAACCTGTTGTTGAAATGTCAGCTGTAGTTATTTGCCCTGGCCTCCGAGGTCAGGGGCGGTGGCTGAGAGGAGCTACCCCATGCCCGAGTCAGGGGCAGCAGTGGAAGGAGCAACCCCACGTCCAAGGAGCGGCAGCTGAGCAGACGCAGGAAGTCCAAGAGGAGCTACTCCACGTTCAAGGTCAGGAAGGGTAGCGTGAGGAGATACCCCTCGTCGAAGGTAAGGAGCAGAGGCTGTGGTTTGCTGCAGCAGCCATGAAGAGATACCCCATATACAAGGTAAAAGAAACCCAAGTAAGATGGTAGGTGTTGCAAGAGGACATCAGAGCACAGACACATGGAAACCATACCACAGAAAACTAGCCAATCTGATCACATGGACTACAGCCTTGTCTAACTCAAGGAAACCAAGCCATGCCCTGTGGGGTCACCCAAGATGGGCAGGTCATGGTGGAGAGGTCTGACAGAATGTGGTCCACTGGAGAAGGGAATCGCAAACCACTTCAGTATTCTTGCCTTGAGAACCCCATGAACAGTATGAAAAGGCAAAATGATAGGACACTAAAAGATGAACTCCCCAGGTCGATAGGTGCCCAATATGCTACTGGAGATCAGTGGAGAAATAAATCCAGAAAGCATGAAGGCGTAGAGCCAAAGCAAAAACAATACCCAGCCGTGGATATGACTGGTGATAGAAGTAAGGTCCCATGCTGTAAAGAGCAATACTGCATAGGAACCTGGAACGTCAGGTCCATGAATCAAGTCAAATTGGAAGTGGTCAAACAGGAGATGGCAAGAGTGAACGTCGACATTCTAGGAATCAATGAACTAAAATGGACTGGAATGGGTGAATTTAACTCAGATGACCATTTTATCAACTACTGCGGGCAGGAATCCCTTAGGAGAAATGGAGTAGTCACCATGGTCAACAGATGATTCCAAAATGCAGTACTTGAATGCAATCTCAAAAATGACAGAATGATCTCTGTTCATTTCTAAGACAAACCATTCAATATCAAGGGAATCCTAATCTATGCCCCAACCAGTAATGCTGAAGAAGCTGAAGTTGAATGATTCTACAAAGACCTACAGGACCTTCTAGAACTAACACCCAAAAAAGTGTTATAGGGGACTGGAATGCAAAAGTAAGAAGTCAAGAAACACCTGGGGTAACAGACAAATTTGACCTTGGAATACAGAATGAAACAGAGCAAAGGCTAATAGAGTTTTGCTAAGAGAATGCAGTAGTCATAGCAAAACCCTCTTCCAAAAACACGAGAAGACTCTACACATGGACATCAACAGGTGGTCAAACCGAAATCAGATTGATTACATTCTTTGCAGCCAGAGATGGAGAAGCTCTATACAGTCAGCAAAAACAAAACCAGGAGCTGACTATGGCTCAGATCATGAACTCCTTATTGCCAAATTCAGACTTAAATTGAGGAAAGTAGGGAAAGCCACTAGACCATTCAGGTATGACCTAAATCAAATCCCTTATGATTATACAGTGGAAGTGAGAAATAGATTTAAGGGACTAGATCTGATAGATAGAGTGTCTGATGAACTATGGATAGAGGTTCATGACATTGTACAGGAGACAGAAATCAAGATCATCCTCATGGAAAAGAAATGCAAAAAGCAAAATAGCTGTCTGGGGAGGCCTTACAAATAGCTGTGAAAAGAAGAGAAGCGAAAAGCGACGGAGAAAAGGAAAGATATAAGCATCTGAATGCAGAGTTCCAAAGAATAGCAAGGAGATAAGAAGGCCTTCCTCAGCAATCAATGCAAAGAAATAGAGGAAAACAACAGAATGGGAAAGACTAGAGATCTCTTCAAGAAAACGAGAGATACCAAGGGAATATTTCATGCAAAGATGGGCTTGATAAAGGGCAGAAATTGCATGGACCTAACAGAAGCAGAAGATATTAAGAGGTGGCAAGAATACACAGAAGAACTGTACAAAAAAGATCTTCACGACCAAGATAATCACAATGGTGTGATCACTCATCTAGAGCCAGACATCCTGGAATGTGTAGTCAAGTGGGCCTTAGAAAGCATCACTATGAACAAAGCTAGTGGAGGTGATGGAATTCCAGTTGAGCTGTTTCAGATCCTGAAAGATGATGCTGTCAAAGTGCTGCACTCAATATGCCAGCAAATCTGGAAAACTCAGCAGTGGTCACAGGACTGGAAAAGGTCAGTTTTCATTCCAGTCCCTAAGAAAGGCAATGCCAAAGAATGCTCAAACTACCACAAAATTGCACTCATCTCACACGCTAGTAAAGGAATGCTCAAAGTTCTCCAAGCCAGGCTTCAGCAATACGTGAACCGTGAACTCCCTGATGTTCAAGCTGGTTTTAGAAAAGGCAGAGGAACCAGACATCAAATTGCCAACATCTGCTGGATCATCTAAAAAGCAAGAGAGTTCCAGAAAAACATCTATTTCTGCTTTATTGACTATGCTAAAGCCTTTGATTGTGTGCATCACAATAAACTGGAAAATTCTGTGAGAGATGGGAATACCAGACCACCTGACCTGCCTCTTGAGAAACCTATATGCAGGTCAGGAAGCAACAGTTAGAACTGGACATGGAATAGCAGACTAGTTCCAAATAGGAAAAGGAATACATCAAGGCTGTATATTGTCATCCTGCCAATTTAACTAATATGCAGAGTGCATCATGAGAAACGCTGGACTGGAAGAAGCACAAGCTGGAATCAAGATTGCCGGGAGAAATATTAATAACTTCAGATATGCAGATGACACCACTCTTATGGCAGAAAGTGAAGAGGAACTCAAAAGCCTCTTGATGAAAGTGAAAGAGGAGAGTGAAAAAGTTGGCTTAAAGCTCAACATTCAGAAAATGAAGATCATAGCATCTGGTCCCATCATTTCATGGGAAATAGATGGGGAAACAGTGGAAACAGTGTCAGACTTTATTTTGGGGGGCTCCAAAATCACTGCAGATGGTGACTGCAGTCATGAAATTAAAAGACGCTTACTCCTTGGAAGAAAAGTTATGACCAACCTAGATAGCATGTTGAAAAGCAGAGACTTTACTTTGCCAGCAAATGTCCATCTAGTCAAGGCTATGGTTTTTCTAGTGGTCATGTATGGATGTGAGAGTTGGACTGTGAAGAAGGCTGAGTGCCAAAAAATTGATGCTTTTGAACTGTGGTGTTGGAGAAGACTCTTGAGTGTCCCTTGGACTGCAAGGAGATCCAACCAGTCCATTCTAAAGGAAATCAGTCCTGGGTGTTCATTGGAAGAACTGATGCTGGAGCTGAAGCTCCAATACTTTGCCCACCTCATGCGAAGAGTTGACTCATTGGAAAAGACTCTGAAGCTGGGAGGGATTTGGGGCAGGAGAAGGTGACGACAGAGTATGAGATGTCTGGATGGCATCACCAACTCGATGGACATGAGTTTGAGTGAACTCTGGGAGTTGGTGATATACCGGGAGGCCTGGCATGCAGCGAGACATGGGGTCACAAAGAGTTGGACACAACTGAAGGACTGAACTGAACCGAACTTTTTATAAATGTTAATTATGTCAAGTTGGTTGGTAGTTTTCAGATCTTCTATATCTTTGTAGAGTTTCTTTATATTTGTTTTTCATAATTTGACAGAAACATTTCTTAGACTCTCTGAATGTTGGTGGATTTATCTAGTTGTCCCCTTAGTCATGTCAATTATTACTTTATGTATTTGGAAGCATTATCTTTTAGGTCCATAAACATAGAGGTCCACAAACAATTTTATGTCTTTGTTATGAATAACTAAATTAAAATATTAGAACATGTTTTTCTCAATTTTTGGTAATGCGTATTTTGTCTACTCTTTCTGATTAAAATGCAACTCTTTTTAGGTTTTCAATGTGTATTTCTTTTTCAAATACTTTACTTTAAAACTATCCAGTTCTTCATACCCAAATATTTTTCCTTTTAAAAGACATATCGCTAGTCTTGCTGACAAAAGGGACTTGTGAACACTGTAGGGAAAGGAGAGGGTGGGACATATATACACCACGATGCATAAAATAGATAGCTTGTGGGAAACTGGTTTATTGCATAGGGAGCTCACCTCAGGCTCTGTGATGACCTGGGGGGAGGTGGGATGTGGGGAGGGTGAGTTGGAGGCTCAAGAGGGATGGGACGTATGGATACTTATAGCTGATCCATGTTGTTGTACAGCAGAAACTAACACAAAATTGTAAGGCAATCACATTCTAATTAAAAAATGCATTAAAAAACACAAGAAAACAAAACAAAAAGCATGTAGTCTTTTTGCTTTTATTTTAACTAATTCAGAAATTTGGGGTGTTTAGGTGGATGATTTTGTGCTTTTACATAAATACACACATATAAACATATATATGTACATATATATGCACAACATATATGTTTTACCTAAATAGTTATCCTTTAAAAATTATTTTTGGATATTTTTGATTCCATTTGACATCACTAATTTTGCTTGAAACATTTATTTTAAGATTCCTTACAGTATGTGTTCTGCTGGAGATAATGAACTTTAGCTTTTGTCTTTCTTAGACTGCATTTATTTTATGCTAATGTTCTGCCCATTAGTGTTACCTTATCTATTCTTCATTAATATTTGGAATTGTTTTGAATATTTTTATCTCCTTATTTCCAATATAGTTCTACTTTAAATGTGTTTCTTGAAAAATGCAATATATTGGGTGTGGAGTTTTAGGCCTTCCTAACAATGTGTTTTCCAGTGTTAAAATCAATATAGTCATATGCAGTGTAAACAGCTGACTCACTTGATTTGTCTTTCCTGCCTTAATTTATTATTTATTTAACTCTGTTAATTATTTTCCTTTTTGCTTTATTGTTGATAATTTAGTTAATCTGCTATGTTTTAGTCTTGCACCACTGTTAGTTTTGTAATTCTACATCAGTTTTTCACTTTGTCAAAGATCACTTTCATTTTGAGATGCTCCTGTGTCCATCACAGAAAGGTTTCCCATTGCTTCTCTCACGACTTTGACACAAATTGTATTATATAACTCCATTCCCATTTAGATGAATCTTTTAGAATATTCATGACTTTACTATCATTCCAAATTTCTCTTCATTTCCATGTACTGTTTTCCTTTCCCCAAATTTTATGTTTGAAGTTATAAAACATTTTAGTTACAGATATCTTTAGAAATTTCTTTGAAAAAAGTCACTTTGCACTTTGAGAATTTTTGATACATTCCAACAGACTACAATATTCATATAAATAAAAAAATATATATATATTCTTCATTGGTTTTTTAACATAAAGATGCATGCATAAATATGTATATATATATCTATATATACACATGCTCACAATTCTCATTAATATTTCTTAATCTAATCATTAGTTATTTTGTTATACAGTTTCTATACTTTTGGTTGAGTAGAATTTTAGGAACCATCAACCATTTAATTTTTCATTTTCAAACCACTTTTTTTCCCCCTAATTTTGAACTAAAATTTTGTCCAAGAAACCTCATGGGTGCTAGAATACCTAAACTATCTCATGACTAAGAATAACTCTGGAAGGAAAGTTATGACCAACTTAGATAACATATTCAAAAGCAGAGACATTACTTTGCCAACAAAGGTCCATCTAGTCAAGGCTATGGTTTTTCCTGTGGTCATGTATGGATGTGAGAGTTGGACTGTGAAGAATGCTGAGCACTGAAGAATTGTCGCTTTTGAACTGTGGTGTTGGAGAAGACTCTTGAGAGTCTCTTGGACGGCAAGGAGATCCAACCAGTCCATTCTAAAGGAGATCAGTCCTGGGTGTTCTTTGGAAGGACTGATGCTAAAGCTGAAATTCCTGTACTTTGGCCACCTCATGTGAAGAGTTGACTCATTGGAAAAGTCTCTGATGCTGGGAGGGATTGGGGGCAGGGGAAGGGGATGACAGAGGATGAGATGGCTGGATGGCATCACTGACTTGATGGACGTGAGTTTGAGTGAACTCTAGGAGTTGGTGATGAACAGGGTGGCCTGGTGTGGTGCTATTCATGGGGTCGCAAACAGTCGGGCATGACTGAGTGACTGAATTGAACTAAACTAAACTGAAGAATAACTCTGTGGTTTTGATTTTTTTACAAAGAAATTTCAATACCACATACTTCTCAGGATACATTTTATTTTTCTAAAGTTTTGAAGAGGATAATTCTCATATTATATTCCAGCATCAAATGTTGCTATCAAAAAATCTGGGACTACAATTATTTTGTCTTCCTTGTATATTTCTCCATTTTGTTTTTTGTATTATAATCAGATGCATATAATGTAAAATCAAGGGCTTCCCAGATAGCAACTAGTTGTAAAGAACCTGCCTATACAGGAGACATCAGAGATGTGGGTTCAATCCCTAGGTCAGGAAGATCCCCTGAAGGAGGGCATTGCAATCCACTCCAGTATTCTTGCCTGGAGAATCCAATGGACAGAGGAGCCTGGTGGGCTACAGTCCATAGCATTGCAAAGATTCGGATATGACTGAAGCGACTTAGCATGCATATAAACAACGTCAAACAGAAACAAGTCACTCCAACAAATAAAGGTGTACATCCCTACACAGACACAGGAGTAAATGGAATTGAGAATTGATTTGAGAATTGTTCTGTGATCATCAGGTACCCAAATTTCTCCTGTTTTTACTTATTTTTTTTAATTTTTTAATTTAAATTTATTTATTTTAATTGAAGGCTAATTACTTTACAATATTGTATTGGTTTTGCCATACATCAACATAAATTCGCCACAGGTGTACATATGTTCCCCATCCTGAACCCCCTCCCACTTCCTTCCTGGTACCATCCTGTTTTTATTGTACCAACATTGGTACATGGCTTTAAAATTCAAATTCAGAATGGCTAATAAAACTCCAGTAATGGTTGATACAGGAAAAAAGGAATAAGAAAGGACAGAAAGGAACTGACAACATCCCAAATGAATTTTTTTAATTAATTAATTTTTTATCAATGGATAATTGCTTTACAGAATTTTGCTGTTTTCTCTCAAATCTCAACATGAATCAGACATAGGTACACATATATCCCCTCCTTTTGAACCTCCCTCCCACCTCCCTCCCCATCCCACCCCTCTAGTTTGATGCAGAGCCCCTGTTTGAGTTTATCTTTCCCTTATGTTAAAACAAACCAAAACTAAACAAGAATGAAACACCGGGACAGGTACGCCGAACACCCTAGTCTGCTCCACTGTTGAAAAATGTCTGCAAGATTTCTAACACTAAGACTACAATTTTAGCAAGAAGGAAAGAGAATGTGAGAAGAGCAAATGAGAGTAACCACTAGCTAAATCAATTATTTTATACAGTCTTCCCACAAGCCCACCCAACAACTTTGACTCTTACTAATTGATCGCCTCTGGCTGCCAGCAAGGAAATCTCTTACTTGTTATCATTCCCCATAGAATGAAACTGAGGTCTATTATTAAGGAAGACGAGACAGTAGTAAACTATGTGTTTCTTCTATATTTGCACATTCTGCGAGAATGACTTTATTACATCTTTTTAATCTTTGGATTTGAATACCTATATAAGGATATATTCATTCAAAAATTGAGCAGACACTGAAGCAATTTGTTTTTGTTATTTTTTTATGAAAATAACAGAGATAAATACCTAGTATGCTATAATTTTTAAACTCTTACTAACTGGCTTTTAAGCTCTGCCAGCTCCTTTCTGTTTTATCTCTGCAGTTGCTGCCTTTAGGCAATGCGAAACACTTACCATCTTTGCCAGTAAATTCGCTACTTCTGTATGGCAAGGCACCAGAATTATTCCCCACTATATCTGTAACTTCACAAGCACTACACATAATTGAGACAATATACAATCTAGCACTTGGATTTTAACCCTGAAAACGTTCCAAATCACAGACTCCCTTACAGCTTATTTTGTAAGCCCTAGAGAGAGCTTCTCCCTTGGCAAAATGGCATTTCTTCTGTCTCTGTTAGTAGATTGGAAAGCTCCAGCCTCAATTTATTTCTTACTCGAGACAGGTTTTTGAAAGCGTGAGAAGGAGCCAACACAAACTAACATTCTGAATTCTTCATAAATTTTCCATCATATACCACCCTCAGGAATCACAGCTCTTCCTTCCAACATCTAAAGGTAACTCCTGAGGTGCCACCACACAATGATGCGCCCCAGCTTTCCAGCTGCAGAATTAGTTTCCTCCTCATACGTATTCTCACTACTTCCAGTTAGCCAGTTCCATAATCTGTCTTCTCTTACTGACAGTTCCACCACAACTGGTTCTCAGTTTAACTTAAGATTCATACATAGAATAGCAGTCCTCCCAAAAAAGGTTCAGAGAAGGCAAGGGCAACCCACTCCAGTACTCTTGCCTGGAAAATAGAGGAGCCTGGTAGGCTGCAGTCCATGGGGTCGCTAGGAGTCGAATATGACTGAGCGACTTCGCTTTCACTTTTCACTTTCATGCATTGAAGAAAGAAATGGCAACCCACTCCAGTGTTCTTGTCTGGAGAATCCCAGGGACGGGGGAGCCTGGTGGTCTGCTGCCTATGGGGTCGCACAGAGTCAGACATGACTGAAGCGACTTAGCAGCAGCAGCAGCAAAAAAGGTTTAAACAAGGGAAAGAACTAATTATTTATCATGCAAAGCCTAGTTAGGCTACCTAGAACAAATGTTAGCTTTGTTTTCTGCCTTCTTTAGGACATCCTTAGTGTTACCTCTTTGAGCAGAGTAGATGCTGGGTTTCCAGCTTCAAGTTTGTCTGTCCAGAAAGAAGAATACACTTCTGTTCTTTTTATGAGCAAATTGAAAAATGTACCATCAAAGGAGAAGAGATCTATGTCTCTCTTGCTTTGTTAACAAGAATACATTTGAAATTGTTTCATGAGTATATAAAATTATATTATGTATAATCAAATTTTCTTGATACAGTAAAACCCTTTTGATCATCATTTAAAAATTTTTATATAACATTTCATTTCTTTTTACTTCTCATTAAATTTTATTTCAAATATTTGCATTTTTCAAGACTACATTCTTTGGTAATAGCAGAATATCTATGCCACATCTCCTTCCGTCTTTACCAGTTTATCTGCAATAATTTTTAATAATTCTTGTTTCTGGGTGATATTTAGCAAATATGTCCATCATATTTCTGATTTCATTGTATTTGTTATTTTCCCTTAGTATAGATTTCTTTCATCTCTCATTGTATTTTAAATTCTATCTCATTCTAGTACTTTTCAATTGGCTTTTTTGTTTTTGACATCTAGTTTCTCAAAATAGCCCAGACATCACACAATTTTTCCAAAATTTATTTTTTCTCTTTTTCTTTTATTTTTGGTTAGAGACACTGCTCTCTCTGATCTCACTGGGACATTTAATATAAATGAAATCATACAAAATGCTTGTATTGGGTAGGTTGGGCATGAAATTCCCTGGCAGGTCAGTGGTTAGGAATCCCTACTTCCACTGCCAGGACCTGGTTCAATCCCTGGTGAGAGAACTAAGATCCTGCAAGCCATATCACTGGGTGAAAAAAAAAAAAATCAAAAAATGTTATATCTGGCTTCTTCCATTTAGCATAGTTGTTTAAAGATTTACACACACTGTTGAATGTACAGCACTCTCTTCTGTCTTCTTGCTAAACAATGCTGCGTTATTTGGATATACCACAATATTTTTTGCCCATTTACCAATTGATGAACATGAAGGTTTTTTTCATTTTTTATCCAGGATAAATAATGCTGCTATGAATATTCATATACTTGTGTTTTCCCTTCTTTTGGATATGTACCAACTGATAGAATTGCTAAACCACATGGTAAATCTTTTTGATTCATTGTTTTTCCTGGTGGCTCAGATGTAAAATGTCTGCCCGCAATGCAGGAGACCTGGGTTCGATTCCTGGGTTGAGAAGATCCCCTGGAGAAGGAAATGGCAACCCGCTCCAGTACTCATACCTGGAAAATCCCATGGATGAAGGAGGCTGGTAGGCTACAGTCCATGGAGTCACAAAGAGTCAGACATGACTGAGCAACTTCACATTTGATTCATTGGAAGGACTCTTGCTGAAGCTGAAGCTCCAATACTTTGGTTACCTGATGGTAAGAACTGACTCATTGGAAAAGACCCTGATGCTGGGAAAGATTGAAAGCTGGAAGAGAAAGGGAAGACAGAGCATGAAATGGTTGGATGGCATCACTGATTTAATGGACATGAGTCTGAGCAGGCTCCAGGATTTGGTGATGGACAAGGAAGCTGGGTGTGCTGCAGTCCATGGGGTCGCAAAGAATCAGGCATGACCAAGTGACTGAACTGAAATGATGGTAAATCTATGTTTAACTTTTTGAGAAATTGCCAAATATTGCTTTAGTGGCTGCTCCATTTTTCATTTTCATCAGCAGTATGCGAGTGGTCTAAGTTTTGTACCTCCTTGTAAGTACTTATTACTTGTTGTTTACGTTATTGTCATCCTAGAGAATGTTTATTTTAATCTCCTTATGAAAGAGTATAATACATAAAAGTTGCTGTAGAATGTTGAGTTCTGTGCATCAATGAGCTTAGTTGCTTAGTTAAAATGTTTTTAAATTGTAGATAACTTTCAATTATGGGCTCCCAGTTTGCTCTGGGGAATAGAGATTACTTTGATAAAAGTTGTAATAAAAGTTATGACAATATAAATGTCTGAGCTGTAACGATCGCAATAGTGACAAAAAGTGTACACAGATTCATTTTGTCCTAAGTGAAGTGCCAGCTTGTCCCAGAATATGTAAGAATACAGTTAAGGTTAAAATGTGAGGAAAGTAATTTATTTTTTTTTCTTTATGGTATTTATACATAAGAAAAAATTATAAAAGTTATACAAGTTTTACTGGTATATTTAAAATTTTATGTTATTAAAGCTTTTGCTAAATTGTGAAAGCTTAATGTAATTTGCCTAAAAGGCAAATTTTGTCTCACCAAAATAGTTTTTTTGTGCTTTAGGTCGACTAATCATATGCTTTATGCCGAAAAAAAAAAAGCAACAAAACGTCTTCATTTATGAAATATCTAAGTTTTCCTAAATACACAGTGCCTTTTATTTTTATTTTAACCATGCTTATTATCACGTAGGTTAAAAAATATAAATATATATGTTTTCAAGACTTCTGATCCTATCTTAATCAAGCATTTAAACCTCCTCTAAATATTTTTTTTTATTTTCCCTCATACAAAAAATCTTAAATCTATAAAAAATAGCATAAAACACTCAGAGTATATTTTAAATCTGAAGCTATTTTAAACTTAACCAGAGAGCCCTGGAAAAATTGCACAGATTTATTTTATCACCTTTTGAGAGGAAAGTTGCCACAAGTAACTAGATTTGTTTGATGTACTCCATATTTCTTAAAAAGCTAACACTATTTTGAGAATTGGATAGTCAGAGTTGTTGAATGGGAGAGTACATTTCCCATTCAACTTGTTTGCATAGGTAAATCAAGTAAAATGGTTTCAATATACGTGTTTAATGTAATTTTTTCAGAAAGTGCAGACTTTATGAAAGGTTCTGCATATTTGTCTTCTTCTGCCCATAATATGTTTTTACTCCTCGGGTAAAACTCCATCAAACTTTTCTGAGATAGTTATATGATATACCCCTTCCCAGGTGGGTCAGAAGCAAAGAATTCACCTGCAGTGCTGGAGACCCAGGTTCGATCTCTGGATTGGGAAGATCTGGAGAAAAGGCATGGCTACCCACTCCAGTATTCTTGCCTGGAGAATACCATGGAAAGAGGAACCTGCAGGCTACAGTCCATGGGGTCGCAAAGAGACAGGACTGAGTGACTATACTTAATAGATGGTTTTACTCTTTTTTATCCTGATATTCTTAATTACCATAATAGATTCAACACAGCCATTAAGTCTTTGTCATCTCCAAATCAATCTGTCTCCATTTTATTCTAATGTTTCTCAGAAGTCTTTGCACTATTTATGTCTTCAACAAACTAAAGCAGCCTGGGAGTCTCAGGAAAAGGACTGTACAAAGGATTCTGAACCATTTGATAAGTGGTTCAAAACCTTAGTGCAAGGTTTTGATGCCTTTGTTGACATTACTGAGACAATTTCAGACCGTCAGTTACAGATCATCCCAGCATAATAGGGTTAGTGCTGCTTTTACACTTCATTTTCAATAGAAAAGTGAGAAATTCCTTTTTTGTGTCTTCTTAATCTAGCAATAACCTCTGAGTAGAGTCTGTTTTTGCAAACTGAAATAAAAATATTTTTAAAGTGGTATTTGGTTCTTACTGACCTCCCCACCTCACTTTTGAAATTCATATGTTTATTTAATTTTCATAGTAATGCAGTTATCTACCCTGGTCAATAAGAAAGCTGTTCTATTTGGCAGGATATAATTAACCAAACGGATTGCATGATCAATGTCATAGCTATAATGCTGCATTTGTGGAAAACTCATTTAACCAGTTGTGTCGAGCTATTAAGAAATAAAGATTGTTGATGCTTCTAAAGCTTTGTGGTAAAGCATGCATGGAACTTAATCGCTGTCTCGCAGTCAATAAGAAAATTCACCCCTAATCAGGACATGGACCTTCACAAATTATGAAAGCTTCAATGAAGGAATTTGCCCACATTTATATATACTGAAGATCAAGTTTACTAATAACAGTTTCATCCACTTGATTTCTTAGCAGCAAGATAGCAAATAATAGAGAATTTGAAAAGTCCAATCTGAAATTCCATATGAAAACTTCTGTGTCTAACTTCTTTTCTTTAAAGTCTTTATCAAGCTTGTTATAATATTGTTTCTGTTTCACATTTTAGTATTTTGATTATGATGTATGGGAGATCTTAGCTCCCTGACCAGGAATTGAACTCACCAACTTACATTGGGAAGTGAAGTCTTAACCACTGCACCAGGCTTAGTGGCTATTCAGGACTTCCCTGGTGGCTCATTGGTGGCTCAAAGAATTTGCCTGCAACGCAGAAGACCTGGGTTTGATCCTTGGGTTGAGAAGATCCCCTGGAGGAGGGCATGGAAGCTAACCCCAGTACTCTTGCCTGGAGAATTTCATGGACAGAGGAGCCTGGGGAACTACAGTACATGGGATCGCAAAGAGTCAGACACAACATAAGCGACTAAGCAGCAGCAGCAAGCAGTTACTCAATACTGTGCAGCTATTGAAGAGTAAGCCAAAGAGACACATTGGGTTTTACAAATCTCACTGACGCATGAAAGTGATCAGACCAAACCACTGAGACTTGACATTTTGTGATTAATAATCATTTTTAGGCACTATTTATGATTACCAAGGGAGAAACTAAAAGGAAAATTTTCAAAGATGTGGAAATTTAGAAAAAAATGTTGCAATGTTTTTTTCAGCGGAGTGTGGGGCATTTTATAGAATTGAACTGCCTAATATGGTGGCTCGGGCAGTAAAGAATCTGCCTGAAATGCAGGAGACACAGGAGATGCCGAATTGCTCCCTGGATTGGGAAGATCCTCTGGAGAGGAAATGGCAACCACTCCAGTATTCTTGCCTGGAGAATCCCATGGGAGTCTGGTAGGCTATACAGTTCATTGGGCTGCAGAAGAGCCAGACACAACTGAGTGACTGAACAACAATATGGAAGACAAAAAATTACATAAGAAAAAAATTCAGTTATTCAGTCAAATAATCTATATTGTGAGAGCTTAATAGACATGTCTGGCTAATGGTTACTGTATTGGAGAGCCCAGTTATATGTGTCTCATTATTGTAGAAGCTTCTATTGGAAGCAGTGGCTCAGAGAATCCTTTAGTGGATTCTTTGCTTTTATAGGGATTTGTGACTTTGACTGTCTTTTTAGTATGTTTCTGTTCTATCAACTCAGATATGTTCTAACTCAGGATAATAACTGAGTCGCCTTAATAACAACGTTGCAAGTGGTTCTTTTCCACAGCAATTCAAATAAGTTGTATCTGATGCACCCTCTAGAAAAAATGACATCACACAATTTATTGACCCATATTAAACAATTTGGCATCTACTGCTGCTGCTGCTAAGTCGCTTCAGTCGTGTCCTACTCTGTGTGACCCCTTAGACGGCAGCCCACCAGGCTCCCCCGTCCCTGAGATCCTCCAGGTAAGAACACTGGAGTGGGCTGCCATTTCCTTCTCCAATGCATGAAAGTGAAAAGGGAAAGGGAAGTCGCTCAGTCGTGTCCGACTCTTCGCGACCTCATGGACTGCAGCCTACCAGGCTCCTCTGTCCATGGGATTTTCCAGGCAAGAGTACTGGAGTGGGGTGCCATTGCCTTCTCCAGCAAGTTCATTTAAGTGTATCTGAATACCAATGTATATGTCTCATCTCCAAAATTTCCTTTGGATCTGTTTTAACTCACTAGTTCCTTCTGAAAAATGACAAGTGAAATCTTTAACACAGGTTCATTTTAGAATTTTATGAGAGTCATGAATTTACGTTTTTGAAAAATATACTTTGGCATTCTATCTCTCATATTTTGAAGTGATTCATTTTTTCCTCGTATACAATATCTTCAAAGCAAAACAATGAAGAGTGCCATTAACTATTTCAATTTGGACAATGTCGTTCATAAAACATTTCTAAGCAAACTGCAGAGATATAGTTCAATAGTGATTGCTTAGTCAATAAATGCAATCTGTATTAGAAATAGCTTTCCTTATTTTTCTACTAGGCATTTAGCTTGCTATCCTTAGGAAGAAGTTGAAGTTTTTGCAACATACATACTTGTTTCTGTACAGCAAGTCCTAGAGAGACTGTTGCTACCAATTTTATGATCTTGGATTTGGTTAACCAGCCGTCTTATCTTGTTAGCATTATATTCCTTTTCCCTGACAGTAATATACTTTGGGCCACAGTAGTTTTAAGCATGGCATCATTTTAATATTACCACCTTTAGCTACATTTTAATTCCCAAAACCCAAGAAGAGTTTGTTGTGTCGGAAGCCAATTGAAATGGACACAGCTGCCTGGGCTTGAGGATTAACCAGTGATAATTAACTCTGGATGCAGAGTGCAGAGTACCTGGAAGTGATCCCTTGTCTGCCCTCTCACCCTGACCCCAGTACAATGAAAGCACAGTGCCTGAGGTGGCACCAAGTACAACTTCTCAAGTGTTTTTTAAATTTTTTTTCTCAAGAACAGACTGTTGAACTTAAGTGGAGGAACCTGGAGCCTGTTATACAGAGTGAAGTAACTCAGAGAAAAACACATATTGTATATTCATGCATATATATGGAATCTTGAAAAACAATGCAATGAACCTAACTGCCGGGCAGGAATAGAAACACAGATGTAGAGAAGGGACTGTGGACACACAGGGGGCAAGAGAGGGTGGGGTGAACTGAGAGAGGAGCACTGAAATAAATACGTTTCCACGTGTAAAATGGATAGCCAGTGGGAAGTTGCTGTAAACACAGGGAGCTCAGCTCAGGGCTCTGTGATGACCTAAGTGGGTGGGAATGGAGGGTGGGGTAGGAAGGAAGCTCAACAAGAGGGGATAATTGTATGCATATAACTGGTTCACTTCGCTGTACAGTAGAAACTAGCATAACATTGTAAGGCAATTATGCACCAATTAAAAATTAAGAAATTTAAAAAATTAACACCAAAGAAGAACAGACGATTTTTAACATAGGAGTTCTATGTTCTTGTGAAGCAGTAACAAATCTTCAGATATAGGGATACACCAGGACGCAGTGACAATGGTTATAATGTGCAGCCTGTTTTGGGAGCCCTGCCACATCCTCAGCTGTGATGCCTACATCCCCTCTTCACTTTGAGCTTCTGACCCATCTCTTTCTGTCCTAGTCCTAGGATGCAGATTAAATGCATGCTAGATCATTTGATGCTGTCCCTTCGGGGTGCTGTTTTGTTTTCCTTTACTTGTTTCCATCTTTTCTCTTTACTTTGGCTTTAGGTGGTTTTCACTGATTCATTTTCAAGGTAATTGATTCTTTGCTCAGCTGTCGAGTCTAATGATAAATCTGTTAAAGAAATTCTTTTTCTTTGTTATTTTTAAATTTCTAGCATTTGCAGCTGATTCTTCCATTCAACCTTTTCCATGAGAGCCTCTAAAAATACTAAGTTTAATTTCTTTAAATTCCCTGCTGATTGTTCCAACAACTGTATCACAACTGGCTCTGATGATTGTCTCTTCACCTAAAATGCTATCTCTCCAAACTATGTGTTTTGCCTTTTTGTAAGGTTCATGCTTCTTTATTGAAAGCAAAAATGTTGCCCTGGATAGCAGACACTAAAGCAAATCCTTGTGTGCTTGGACAGACACAGCCAATCTGTTAACCTATCTTGACGCTGTCATGGCTGGAGGAAATGGAAGTATAGCTCTTGGGGCGTCAGTAACAGGTGTCTGCTGTCCAGCGTGCACTTCTGAGCTGTTTCATCTTTAATTGTGCTTCCCAGTTATAATTTGGAAAGCCCTTACATGCTCTCAGTGTGAGGAATGGTGGGAATAAGTTTCAGAATTAATTGCTTAGTAACAGATATCTAGAGATGGTAAAGCTGTCATGAGTCACTGAGGATGTGGCAGCTATTTAAATACAGTTTAACGAAAAAAAAAAATTGTAGAGTTAATGTGTTCTATAAGAGGGCATCTGATGAACTTATACTGATGGCACTTGGAATTACAGAGGCGGGGTTGTCCTGAGTGTTGATGTAAGGGGCAGTTGAGGTGTGAAGTCATATTGAATCCCCCATTTTTGTGTTTCTGTCTATCTATCCAGTCTATTGATGACTCAACAAATGGGCCCTGTTTCTGGTTTCTGATTTTATACTTGAAACAGTACACATAGCATTTGTGACAGAGAGCATTTGGGTGCAAGGTGAGAATTTAGAGATCATTGTACTCTTCAGAAACTGTGAGCATCCTTTGGAGTGGGGAGGAAGTGTTACCCAGCTTGGGGGCTGGGCTGGGTTTGGGGTTTGTAGTTGCTATGGTTACCCTCACTGAACCGAAAGCTTCACATTACTCTATGAATCTGTCTCTCAATTTTTTTTCATGGCTTTGAATCTTCCCTTTGTGCTGCTCCCCAAAGAGATTCTGTCTCTTGCAGCTCTCTGTGCTGTATTCAGTTTTTCAGTAAACTCACAACTGACTCTACCTGGCACTTGCGAGTTTAGGGGTGGTGAGTGGTGGAGAATATCATTTTCTGATGTTCTATTATAGCATAATTTTTGCAGGCAATGTGAACCTGAGTCTTGGGGAAGTGGCCTTCCTAAGTTTTCCTATCTCTCCCCCAAATATAATGTTGGACCTAGAACATATTCCAGGCTTCCCTGGTGGCTCAGATGGTAAAGAATCTGCCTGCAATGCAGGAGACCTATGTTCGATCCCTGGATCAGGAATATTTCCTGGAGGAGGATTTGGCAACCCACTCCAGCACTCTTGCCTGGAAAGTTCCATGGACAGAAGTGCCTTTCAGATTACAGTTCGTGTAGTCTCAAAGAGTCGGACACGACTGGCACACACACACACACACCCCCCACACACCCACCCAGAGTACATATTCCTACATTCTGTCAGCAATGTAGCCTCCTTATTTTCTCCCAGACCCCCTTCCCTCAGTCACATTGAGTTTCAATCAATGCCCTAATTGATCATGCATTTTTATAATATCATTTTTTGAATAAGAATTGTATGTACAATTGACCCTTGAACAACATGAATTTGAACTGCATGGGTTAATTACACATGGAATTTTTTCATATAGTAAATATGACAGTACTACATAATCTTGCTGATTGAAGCTAAGGATATGGAACCTAAGATATGAGGAACTCAGCATATGGACGAACTGCATATACAGAGGGCTGACTATATAGTTATACATGAAGTTCCAACTGCGCAGCAGTAAGTCCCCCAGGCCCCATGTTGTTTAAGAATCAACTATATACATTTTGTGTGCAATGCAATGATTTACTCTACATATACACAGTGAAATAATTACAGTCAGGCTAGTTAAAGAGAATGCATTTTGGTCCATAGCATTTGTTTAGCATAAATAAATACATAGGTGCACACATACAAACATACTAGAGAGATAAATTTAAATTTCATAAGGGTGTTTTTGTAAGTGTGATCCATAATATATTTGGGGACAAATCTATACTAAAAATTATTTGTTATCTATATGAAATTTAAATTTACCTGAGTGTCATGGACCCTCCCTGATGACCCACAGAGGAGAAATAGGGGTTACAGCTTTAGTAGTGACTGACATACCTCTCTTGCCGCTGTTGTGGCTTTCTATCCATATGCTCAGGCTACAGGCTTTGCCCGTGTAGATTAAAATTAATGCTCAGATTACTAGTCACTGGAAAAGAGGGACTTTACAGAGGTTGCTATTTCCTTTCCTGGTGAGCACCAAGGGAAATGGTTTTCAGCATTAACCCATCTTCCTTCAAGCAACAGGTGGGTTTCTTGGATGTCAAGCATGAAAGAGCATGCTTACTTTTATTAGAAACCACCAGATTGTCCTCCGAAGTGGCCACACCATTTTACATTCCCATCAGCAATGAATGAGGGTTCATCTTGCTTCACATCCTTGCCAGCATTTGCTGTTGTCAGTGTTCCAGATATTTTGTCATTCTAATAGATGTGTGGGCTTCCCAGGTTGCTCAGTGGTAAAGAATCCACGTGCCAATGCAGGAGATACAGATTCGATACCTGGGTCAGGAAGATCCCCTGGAGGAGGAAATGGCAACCCACTCCAGTATCCTTCCTTGGAAAATTCCATGGTCAAAGGAGCTTGGTGGGCTACAATCCATGAGGTCCCAGAGTCAGACACGACTGAGCACACACACGCTATAGATGTGTAGTAGTATCTCACTCTTGCTTTAATTTTCATTTCCCTGGTGACTTGTGATATGGAAACTTTTTTCAATATTATTTGCCATCTGTATACTTTCTCTGGTGAGGTGAGTTTTATGGTTTTTGGATCACTTGAAAAAATTTTACAATTTCAAACACAATTTAAATATTTTTCCCCCTTTCCATAGAGTTTAAATAATTGTTTTTATATTTTCAATAACAGTTTTTTATCGGATATGACTTTTGACATTTGTCTCCTAGCTTGTGACTTCTCTTCTCATTCTCTTTTACAGTGTAGATGTTTTTAATTTTAATGATGTCCAGCTTATTATTATTTTGCATGATCATGCCTTTGATGCGCCCTCAAAAATGTCACTGCCGTATCCAGTCATCTAACTTTTCTTCTGTGTTTCCTAGGTGGAGCTAGTGGTAAAAAATCTGCCTGCCAGTATAGGAGACAGTAGAGATATAGGTTGGATCCCTGGGTTGGGAAGATCCCCTGGGGAAGGAAATGACAATCCACTCCAGTATTCTTCCCTAGAAAATTCCATGGACAGAAAAGCCTGACAGGTCACAGTCCATGGGGCCCCAGAGTCTGACCCAACTGAGCACAACTTCTAGTAGTTTTAAGTTTTACATTTAGGCCTGCGTTCTCTTTTGAGTTAATTTTTGTGAAGGGTGTAAGATCTACACCTAGATTCATTTTTGGCCTGGTGGTGGTTTTGTCTCTAAGTCGTGTCTGACTCTTGTGACCCCATGGACTGTAGCCTTCCAGGCTCCTTTGTCCATGGGATTCTCCAGTCAAGAATACTGGAGTGGGTTGCCATTTCCTTCTCCAGGTGATCTTCCCAACCAGGAATTTAATCCAGGTCTCCTGCCTTTCGGGCAGATTCTTTACCCACTGAGCTACAAGGGAAGATCTTTTGGCAGGAAGACACCCAATTATTCCAGGACCATTTGTTGAAGAGACTATCTTTGCTCTATTATATTGCCTTTGCTCTTTTGTCAAAGATCAATTGACTATGTTTGTGGGAGTTTATTTCTGGGATCTTTATTCTTTCCCACTGATCTATTTGTTTGTTCTTTTGCCAATACCATACCCTCTTGGATTACTATATCTTTATAATTAACCTTGAAGTTCAATAATAGCCAATCCTCCAACTGTATTATTTAATATTGTGTTGGCCATTTTACGTCTTTTGCCTCTCCATATAAATTTTAGAATCAATTTTCCAATTTCCACAAAATAACCGATTGGGATTGGGATTGTATTGTATTGTATCTTTAGGTCAAGTAGGGAAGAACTGACATCTTGACAATACTCAGTCTTCCTATCCATGTATATGGAACATGTTTCCATTTATTTAGTTCTTCTCTAATTCCGTTCTTCAGAGTTTTCTTCATATACATCTTGTACATATCTTTTTTGTGAGCCTACATGTTCAGTCTCTCAGCTGTGTCTGACTCTGCAACCTCATGAACTACAGCCCACAACACCTCTCTGTGCAAAGAATTTTCCAGGCAAGAATACAGGAGGGGGTTACCATTTCCTTCTCCAGGGGATCTTCCCAACCCAGGGATCAAACCCCTGTCTCCTGTGTCTCCTGCACTGGCAGATGGGTTCTTCTGAGCTACCTGGGAATCCATTTTGTTTGAGTTATATCTAAATATTTCATATTTAGATGCTAATATAAGTGATATTGTGGTCTTCATTTTAGATTCTACCTGTTCGTTGTTGGCTCTTATGCTTTTAAGCCTTTGGCATATTATCCTGATTCTATTTCATAACATTCTATTGTTCATTCCCAACTACTCATTTGGTATCTCCTCTATATTTTCTAGATTCACTGGGTTCATATCAGTCCATACTTCTACACCCAATGGCTTAAAGGTCTTCATTGTTTCTACATAAATTTAAGATTAAATGGCTTATCAATATATTTCACAAGACAATAAATTCATTTTCAGAGTCCCTTTTAAACTTTAAAGGCATATCTACTTTTTGTGTAGAATTGAAGGGCATTGATAATGTTCCCTATTATCTGTAGGGATTTGCCTTTTTTATTTAAGAATAATTATTTCATCTTCTCTAATGATGTGTCAACATTCAGCTCATTCTATCATTATTTTGTGATGTGAATTTTTTAAGATTAAAATAATCCTTCATCCTTCTGAATGTCCAGAATAGTAACACTATTTCACTTTGGGTGATAAGTCCCTTCATCAAGAAAACTTTTGAAACATCTCTCAATCAATTTTCATTGTTTTATGTGAAGTTTGAGTTTATGGACTTGTAGGAAAATGATAAAGGGCAAGCATTCTCTCTAAATCAGCAAACTTTATATATTAACATACTTCTTTTTCTGGTCTTACTTTGTTTAATCTTACTTCTTTAAAACATTTTCAAACTTTGCCAACTTTTAATTTGAAGATTCAAAATATGCTGAACAAATGTCTTACCCTTTGTAGTGAAAACCCTAGGGAATATGCCTGTAAGTGGCTATCCTAACAGGAAATATTTCAAGTGTCTTTCACAACTAAATAAATTTTCATGACCCTAGTGATCTTATCTTACAGGTTTAGTATCCGTTATAAATTAACCTAGTCTCCTCAGTATCTGCTTCTTACCACATTGTTCCACTGCCATTTGAAAAAGTTAATAGAAGGAAAATGGTTCAATAAGATCTAAAACTATCCTTTTGCTGGCCCAATTGGATTGTTAACTTACAACTGAGCTTTGTTAACTTATTTAAATAGGCTACTTCTTTTTCCATTCTGAGTGTATAGCAATTGTTTGCAAATGCTTTCATAAATACAAGAGAAGATTAGCATATCAATAGAGTAAAAATTAAAATCACACTATCATATCAATAGATACAGGAAAAAATATTTGACAAAAATGCAGTGCTCTTTCAACATAAAAACAATCAACAAATTAGGAATAGAAGAAAACTACTTTAACATGATGCCAAAAATTCAGAAAAAATAAAATTAAAGGCACCAAATCAATAAATAGTATTTAGAAAGAATTTATTTTGCATATTAAAACAGTTCACCAAGAACCTTCAAATTGAGAGACTGACATGAAATTCAAGAGTATAAAGTTATCGGATACTTATAAAGTAAAAATGAGGACGTGATATATCCTTTACATTAACTGGTTATCATGATGATGGTTTTTATATGGCAGAGAATTTGTTAAAAGTGACTATCTCTTACCATTTTTAGAAAGGTGACCTAAGGTTTTTATGATTGTCAGAAGCATCTACAAGAAATAAAATTTTGGTTACTTTCATTAAATAAGCTAGATCTATTTTGGTTTAATGGTTTCAGTTGGTTCAGTTTAGTCACTCAGTCATGTCCGACTCTTTGCGACTCCATGGATTGAAGCACACCAGGACTCCCTGTCCATCACCAACTCCTAGAGCTTCCTCAAACTCATACCCATTGAGTCAGTGATGTCACCCAACCATCTCATCCTCTGTCATCCCCTTCTCCTCCCACTTTCAACCTTTCCCAGCATCAGGGTCTTTTCCTGTGAGTCAGTTCTTCTCATTAGGTGGTCGAAGTACTGGAGCTTCAGCTTCAGCATCAGTCCTTCCAATGAATATTCAGGACTCCTTTCCTTTAGGATGGACTGGTTGGATCTCCTTGCAGTCCAAGGGACACTCAAGAGTCTTCTCCAACACCACAGTTCAAAAGTATCAATTCTTCGGCACTCAGATTTCTTTATAGTCCAACTCTCACATCCATACATGACTAATTTAAAAAAAAACAAACATAGCTTTGACTAGATGGACCTTTGTGTGCAAACTAATATCTCTGCTTTTTAATCTGCTGTCTAGGTTGGTCATAGCTTATTCTCCAAGGAGCAAACGTCTTTTAATTTCATGGCTGCAGTCACCATCTGCAGTGAGTTTGGAGCCCAAATAAATAGTCTGTCACTGTTTCCATTGTTTCCCCATCTATTTGCCATGAAGTGATGGGACTAGATGCTATGATCTTAGTTTTCTGAATGTTGAGTTTTAAGCCAACATTTCAGTCTCTTTCACTTTCCTCAAGAAACTCTTTAATTCTTCTTCACTTTCTGCCATAAGGGTGATGTTACCTGTGTATTTGAGGTTATTGATATTTCATGGCTATTGATATTACACAGATTATGTGCTTTAATTTGCTTAGGGAATTCTCAAGCCCAGTCTCCATTTTGTATTTAATTTTTACAGTATAATGACAGTGTATGAAAAATTCATAGTTAACATCATACTTAAAGGTAAAAGATTGGAAGCTTGCAATCTAAGATCAGGAAAAAACAGAAACACGTACTTCTCAACTCCTCTTCAACACAGTACTGAAAGTCCTACCAAGAGTAAGTAGCTAGCTAGATAGGTAGGTAGGTGATAAATTGTGTTTAGTCGCTCAGTCATGTCTGACTCTGCAACCCTTTGGACTGTAGCCTGCAAGCCTCCTCTGTCCATGGAATTTTTCAGGCAAGAACACTGGAGTGGATAGCCATTCCCTTTTTCAGGGGATCTTCCCAACCCACAGATCAAGCCCATGTCTCCTATGCCTCCTGCATTGCAGGCAGATTCTTTACCCACTGAGCCATCAGGGAAGTCTAGGTAGATAGATTGTTGACATCCCAATTGGAAAAAGAAATGTTTTTCATAGGTGCTAAAAGCTGACGCCAATGAATTGAGGCTTTTGAACTGTGATGTTGGAGAAGACTCTTGAGAGTCCCTTGGACTGCAAGGAGATCCAACTAGTCCATCCTAAAGGAGATAAGTCCTGGTTGTTCATTAGCAGGACTGATGCTGAAACTGAAACTCAATACTTTGGCCACCTCATGCAAACAGTTGACTCATTGGAAAAGACCCTGATGCTGGGAGGGGCCAGGAGGAGAAGGGGATGACAGAGGATGAGATGGCTGGATGGCATCACCGCCTTGATGGACATGGTATTGAGTGAACTCCGGGGGTTGGTGATGGCCAGGGAGGCCTGGCGTGCTGCAATTCATGGGGTTGCAAAGAGTCGGACAAGACTGAGCAACTGAACTAACATACATAATGGTGAAAGACTATATGCATTCCTTCTAAGATCCAGAGCCAGAGACCGCTGTCTACTGTGTCCACTTTTACTCAACATTGCGCTGGAGCCTTTAGTCTGGGCAACCAGAGAAGAAAAGGAAATAAAAGTCATTAACCTGAAGAGAAAGTAAAATTGCTTCTGTCCTCAGGTAACATAATCTATATGGAAAATGCTCACAGTATACACTGGAAAAATAATTAGAATTAATAGACAAACTCAGCAAGGTTGCAAGGTACAAGATCAATATACAAAAAATCAGTTGTATTTCTAGATACTTTCAATTAACAATCTGTAAACGAAATTAAGAAAGCAATCCCATTTCTAATATCATTATGAAAGTGTAGCCTGAGGTCTTGTGTGGCTAATTCCTCTTTTGAAATATTTCTGAACTAACATTTACCCTAATCCTGCATTCTACAATAGTCATCTAGGCTAAACTGCTTTTGGTGCTGAACTTCTGTTTATATTAAGTTTTCTTGCACATACTCTAAACTCTGCTGCCTGGAACATGCTATCTGATCCTTTTACCCCAATGCTTATACTAATTTCTACACAACATTTTTTCCCCCTTAAAGTATTACCTAACATCTCAGTTTTGGTTGTCTTTTTCTCCATTTCTTCAATGTTTACTTCCCAATATTTTAATTATGTTTTCTTTGCAATGTCCTACTTGACAGTATATTTCATGAAGTTTTAAACCCTATATAATGTTCAACATTGAATCTTTCCTACCTAATTCATTGTCTGGCATAGAGCAAGCATGGGAGAATCCTTCTAAAATCAACTACTGTGATACTGTATGACTGTATCCAAAGCTGTGCAATTATAATGTCTAACTCATTTACTGAGTCTCCTGTTTTTCTAGAACACTGTGAGTTCTCTCTATGTAATAATCAGTTTCTTCTCTGGATCTAGGCCTGCTGAAGCAGATTCAGTATCTATTTGGCAAATACACTAATGAACGGATGAATGCCTTTGGCAGAATTGATGTTGTATAGCTCATGGGTTAAAATTTCCATAGATGAAAGATAAATTCTGACTCCATAAGTTAGCAATTGTGTCACTTTAGCACTTTAGAGGGATTGTTTTCTTCATAACTTAGTCACCATAAAATAAGTATACAGTGTTGAGTGAATTATTATTATGATAAAATGAGGTAGTACATGTAGTGTTTAAGATAGTGCTTGGTGCCTAATTAGTGCTCTATAATTGTGAAATTTCATTAGGGAAATAAAATATTTTAAAAACATTAAGACTAAAGGAAGAAGGAAAAAACAAATATTTAATAAAATGAAAAAATGTTCTTAAGCTGTGCTTAGAAACAATATTTGATTACTTGTGAATGCTTTGCTAATAAATTTATATGATACTTGACTAATTAGATTTTCCCTACACAGGCTAAATTTCCTATTAAAATAGAAAACAGTCTCAAAAAAAGCAAGTTCAGTTTAAGAACTATGTATCTCACTATTAAATGGCAAATCAAATTGAAAATTAAATTAGTTCTTAATTCAATGTATTATTCTCATAATACATAAACTGTCAGATAAGCCTGAAAGTATCCTCAACAAGATCTGCAAATAAGGATGTCTACTGGTTTGTGGTGGGATTTATTTATTTATTTATTTATTCATTTTCAAAAGAAAGGTATAAATTTAAATTCCAATGAGCTAAGAAAAATCTATGACAATTTGAAGAAAATCAACTCAATATTGTCCATTAATGAACTGAAAAGAGTTTAGAATGAGACCAATTGACAAAGACATAGTTTGCCAATTAGTAAGTACATTACAGGTAGAAATGATTATTCAGCACAGTTTTGAATGTGGCTGGAAGCAAATATCAGAATCATAGTTTAATATAGAGTAATGTGTGATGTATATTGAGAGCACTTACATAATTGACCATGATTGTAATCATCCCTCTACATCTGATCTCATTTGAAAATTTTCCTAATGAGTATATGGGGGAGTTAGAAAAATTAAAAATGAAAAACACAGTCTATTTTAAAATCAATTTGTGTAATTTGTTGTCCTCAATGCTTTATCATTTTTATTATTAGGACCTGTTTTGGCTCTTAAATCAGAGGATTTATTGTTATAAGGCATTCATGGATACCATAGGTTTAGAAATTTGGTGATTTATAAATAATGTTATGTAGATGCTTTGTCCAGCTGTCACAGTTCAAGTGCAGTACATGTACTTTTAGAAGGCATCATGTCACAGAAGGATGCAAAATTTGGAGGTAGAAACGCTATAGATTAAATGAAACACTTAGCACTTCTAGGAGCAAGATTGTGTGAATTTATCATTTTTATAGTCTCAATTTTTCTTATATAAAATTGGCATTATATGTTTACTTCATTTTTCTGATGGTAAGATTTAAATAGCTAAACACACACACACACACACACACACACACACTGACATAGATATGTCAGTTAACTTAGAATTGTTCTCTGTCACAAAACACTGAATATAAAAAGCCATTGCAGTGACTACTAAGTCTTCCCTGGTGGCTCAGAGGTAAAGAACCTGCCTGCCAATGCAGGAGACATGGGTTCAATCCCTGGGTTGGGAAGATTCCCTGGAGAAGGAAATGACAATCCACTCGGCTATTCTGACCTGGGAAATCACATGGACAGAAGAGCCAGGTGGGCTACGTTCCATGGGGTAGCAAAAAGTCAGACATGACAAGCTGGAGAGAATGCAGTTAGATATGATTGACTACATGGTACAGGAATAAGGCCTTTCTATGAACTCTGAGTAATTTAGGTTGAAGTGAAGAAGTGAAGTCGCTCAGTCGTGTCCAACTCTGCAACCCCATGGACTGTAGCCCACCAGGCTCCTTGGTCCATGGGATTTTCCAGGCATGAATACTGGAGTGGGTTGCCAATAGGTTGGTACCCAGCAAAACTTAAGGAAAAGTGTTTCTAATAATCTGAAAAGCATTATAAACAGCATGAGCTTAGACGTTCTCTTTTATCAAGTCTTGTCAGTTTGGATTTTTAAACATTTTTCAGACTGTTTATACCTAATATAAATATTGATATGTTTAGATTAATGTCAGACATTTTGTTCTTGATGTTATATTTTTTCCTACCTGTCTTTTATTTCTTTTCCATTCCTGCTTTGTTTTGGGTTCCTTGAGTATTTATTTTCACTATTACATGTTATTCCTCATACTGAATTTTTAGATATTTTTCTTTGTATTAAATGCTAGTGATTGCTCTAAACAAGCTTATGATATGCATCTTTAATTCATAACATATCCTGCCAAACAGTAAACAACTTTGCAAACATTAAAAGAAACATGCCCACTGTAAAGTTAAAAGCACATGGGGTTTAAGAAGTAACAGTGCAGAAAAGATGGAGGCAGAAATGACAACCTACTCCAGTATTTGTGCTTGAAAAATCCCATGGACAGAGGAGCCTGGCGGGGTACAGTCCATAGTGTCTCAAAGAGTCAGACATGATTGAGCAACTATACACGCGGCATGCCCCGATGGGAAAGATGCATCCTGTGATTTTTTTTCATAGTTATATGAATCCAGTTTCTACTAATTCCAATGTGTGAGGTGTGTAACTGTTTCTGCCGCTTCCGAGTCTCTTGACCATGAGTCATATTTTCCTGCTTCTTTTTATGTTTCTCAGTTTTAGAATGAGATTTTTAGACGTGGGTTATAAAAGCAGAGGAGAGTTTGAAGTAAATATTTTTTACCCTCTGCCAGGATGCTACCAGAGGGATCAGAGGCAATCGTTTCTCTCTCTGAGCTAGGTCTGGGCTGTATTATACCTAAAATTATAACCAGATTACACCTGGCTTCAAATATTTTGAAGGCAACATCAGGACTTCTTAATCAATAGAGAGCTAGCAAATCTCAAAAGTTCTCTTTCTGCTTTACAGTGTATCACCAGTAGCCAAATAGCTCTTCAACTCTCAGCTTTACAACCACATACAACTCTGTCTTCCCCTTATTGTCCTGTTTCTGGCCTTTAGCAGGATTCTATTTGGCAGGAATACTGTCCATTCACTTAGAAATGTGAAACTGCATGAAACAAAAAAATCAGCTGGCTTTTTTCATCCCGCTTGTGGAGGTTTCATGACCTCACCCATCGTTCCTCCAGTAATGAAATCAGCCCTGATGTTCTTTTGTACTACGAAGAGCTCATTTATTTTGAGAATAGGGAGTGCTTTAATACAGTATCAGGATATGCAAGAGAAAAATTCTTCCTTATTAAAAAAATTGTTTTACATTACATTTCTAGATCAAATGATGTCAATGCGGATTATTGATTGAAATACTTCTTTAAATATGGAACAAATCTGAAAGAATCAAAACAAATCAACACTAGGTTCAAAGCTGACAGCAAAGCACTGCTTTTTGAGTATTCTGTGTTTACATGTAAATGTGTGTGTCTATTTTATAGCAATTTATCATTAAAACATCATAGTTGAAGCATTATTGTTAATAATGTTTGCATTTTATAGAGTACGATAAATGCAATTATTAAAAAACCCCATTCATATCCACAATGCAGAATGAATGTATATAATCAATTTGGTTTATGTAAGTTTTATTGATATATATGCTCAAATCCACTTCAGATCACATAAGCCCTGTCTGACTCTAGTGTGAAAACTTTCAGAGTTACTTAAATGTCACCTTAAAAGCAAGAAAAATCTGGTAACTGTCATGTGAATGGAGTCACCATGGAAATGTTAGCTTTTTTTGTTATTCAGTAGAACTGTC